>NC_084486.1:153093843-153356343 GCF_030035675.1 Rhineura floridana
CGGGACCCCAGCTCTGCCTCTCAACACTAGAGCTGTGGAACTGCCACCCAGAATGTGTCTATCTTCACCTTTGCTGTTGCATTACAGCCATGAATCTACCAGTTCCTGATTAAGGGCTCAGGTGAGGCTTGTTGCCTAAGAGCCAACCACTCTTTATTAGTTTCTCTGGTGACTTCACCATCTACTATCCAAATTGAGCAAAATCCCATCTTAGCTATGTCCTAGACGTCAGCTTTGAGAAGTTGTTGAAAACTATCAAGAGAATTGGGAAGAGACTGGCTTCAAAGGCACATCTGGACCAAGTCATTAAAGGCTCTTTAGGTCATCCTTCCTGAACCCTAATGTCCTCTTGAAGTTTTGGACTGCAACTCCCAACATTATTTTTATTTTTTTATTATTTAATTCAATTTTTATACCGCCCATAGCAAGGCTGTCTGGGCAGTGTACATCAAATAAAAATATATATTTACATTCAATTTAAAAGCACCTAATCATCAAATCAACAGTTTAAACATACAACAAAAGTAAGATTAATCTAATAAACCCATATTAAATACAAATCAGAAGCCCCTGTCTACATCTAGTTTTGCTGTACAAAGCCCTATACAGCTCGGGACCAGGATACCTGAAAGACCGTCTTACCCCTTATATACCCAGCCGATCACTGCTCTCTGCAGATGAGGGCCTCCTGCAGATACCATCTTATCAGGAGGTCCGTTCTGCACAATATAGGAAACGGACCTTTAATGCAGTGGCACCTACCCTTTGGAATTCCCTCCTCTTAAATATTAGGCAGGCACTATATCTGTTATCTTTTCGGTACCTTTTGAAGACTTTCCTCTTTCAACAAGTCTTTCAGGTAGAGACCTTATCCCAGTCTGCATCTGTGTTGGAATTGCTTTTAATATGTTTTTAAAGCTTTTCCCCCCAAAATAGATGTGTTTTAAGCTGCTGTTTCTTTTTTTTAAAAAAAGATGTTTTTAAAGATGCTTTAATATGTTTATATCAAATCAAATCAAACGTTTATTGCTTTTAACCAAAGGCCGTCGCAATTAAAACAAAACAGGATTAAAATATGACAAAATACAATTTAAAAGTTATGCAATTGAACTATATAAGCAGTTGTTTTAAAATGGGACACTTTTTTGGTAGGCCGCATGTAATTTTTTGGCTGCCAACGCATACTTGGCTGTTGCTACTGTTACCTGCATGCAATTGTCCTTTAGTAGCTCCAGGACGGAGTCCTGTGGGCATTGGGCATAATTCAGATGGATAAATTGGGCCAGAAAGTTTTGCCTGGGGTCATCATATAAAGGACAGAATAGCAAGTAGTGGACAATATCCTCTATGACATTGCAACCGGCAACACATTTCCAATCCTCGGGGGGTATCCCCTGATATCTCCCTTCCAAATAGGCCGAAGGCATCAGTTGGAATCTGAGCTCAGAAAATGCTCTGCGGAGGGAAGGATGAGTAAGGCTCTCAAAATATCTTGGTCTTGTATGGGAGATGTTGAAATGGGGGAACCATGTTGAAAAGGGAGCTACTAGTATTGACACTGGGTCATGACCCGCCGCACGGTCAAAGACCCTGCGGCTAAGAGCATGCAAACTGAGATTCAAGAGCTTGTTCTGTAAGATGTTATACTGGGCCAACAGGTCCTGATTAAAAGTAGCCCATCTATCCTTAACTAGTTGCTCTAACCAGCAAAGTTTAACAAGAGAGCTATCTGGTTTTCGATATAATCTACACCAGTATTTAAAATAGGCTAGGTCTATTCTGGCCGCGAGGGTGGGGATGCCGAGCTCAGCTCTGATGTGTGCTGCAGGTGTACCGGGAGAGACCCCAGGATCTGCCTCATGAACTTATTTTGTAGTGGTTCTAGTTCCTGGGTGGTGGGTACCCCCCATAATTCTGCCCCATAAAGTATTGAGGCAACTACAAAAACTCTGAGCAGCAGAGAAATCAGCTGGCCTCCCTTGGTATAAAAGAACCTTTTAAGTTGGACTAGAGTTGTGATGCCAATCAATTTGGTGGACCTCACATGTGATTTCCAGGAGAGGTTCTCACTGAGGCAGATGCCCAGGTACTTATGATGGACGAGATCTCAATGGCTATCTCACTGTGCCACCTTCCCAGGTAAGACATGAGCTGCAATTGGACCCTGAATCGAGTGAGGAAGGAAAACATGATCCAAACACAATAGAACTTTGATCATAGGTTCTAACTGTCCCAAAGAAGCTTCTCAGTCCAACTGAGAGTGCAACCTTGGTCAGAAAGACAACTTTATTCAGGAAACAGCAACAATTTATAGATCAACACGGCATGGCAAGCAGTAAACATTGCAAAAGACAGAGTCATCAAATGAGGATGTAAACAGACGTAATATAGGGAACATACGTATTCAAAAGAAACAGAAGGTGAAGTCTCATCCTTTCTGTCTTCCTGTTCTTGTTAGATCTTACCCTAATGTTATCACCCCTTCAAACAGACACTTTGTGACCAGTGGTTAAATGCATCATTGAAATTGTCTCTAAAAGGAACATGACTCTGTCTTTGTTCTAGATAAAGTAAGGCAGTTACAACAGATTATAGATGTCATTGCTTTGCCAAGAATTAACACATACTTAGCACAAGCCTAAAAGGTTAGGGAGAGATACATTTTTTTATAACAGACATAAACCTCAGAAGAGGGAGAATTTTCCACGCCAGCACTTAAACGTACTAACTTGTTCTAACAGGCATCCGTCAATCGACCAACTCGATATTGCCCTTTTTCTGCCAAAAACCACTATCTTGGTTTTTGAGTGGTTGATGGATAAATGCTGCTCCTTGCAATAGGAGCTCAAATGGTTTAACATCCTTTTAAGTCCGGTTTTATTTAAAGATAATAGGGCCAGGTCATCGGCGTAAAGCAAGAGAGAAACCTTACGAGAACCAACTGAAGGGGGGGAAAAGGCCGGGGAAGACAACGCAGGAATAATATCATTTATAAAAAGGTTAAATAGAAAAGGGGCCAGTATACAACCTTGCTTCACTCCTTTTCCCACCCGAATATCGTAGGTGAGAAGACCCTGCCACCCTAGACACACTTGTAATGTGTTGTCCTGATGGAGAACACGAATATCAGTATCGGACTGGGCCATTTTTTGCCAGAGTAGATCCCTATCTATAAGATCAAAAGCAGCTGTGAAGTCAACGAAGGCCACATACAGAAATTTGTTTTGGCCTTTTGTGATCTTCTTTATAAGATGGTATAACACAAATACCTGGTCAATTGTACTCCTACCTTTTCCAAAACCTGCTTGCTCCTCATGCAGGATGTTGGAACTGGCTTCCCAGAGGAGAAGTTTGTTAAGAAGGTATTTCCCATACAGTTTAGAAATGATATCGAGAAGACTTATTGGTCTATAGTTATGTGGGTCCGCCACGTCGCCTTTCTTGAATATTGGAACCACTATACTAGATCGCCATCCTGAAGGGATTTCACCGGTATCATTAATATGTGTGAAAAGGGAAGTGAGAACCGGTGCCCATCAGTTTGGGTCAGAAAGGAAAACTTCGGGGGGGATCATGTCCTCGCCCAGGGCTTTGCCAGCTTTTAGTTGGGAGATCAGGTCCAAAATTTCTGCCGGGGATACCAGATGCCAAGGTGGAAAAATGGAAATATTCCCCTTTGGTGTTTGGGAGGATACTAACACCGGTTCCAAATATGTTGGCAAAGTGGGAAACCCAGGTTTCAGGGGAGATTGGAGGATCTACCCAATAAAGAGAGCTTCTTAGCCCATTTTATACCAGTTCCCAAAACTGGGGCATATTATTCTAATTTACGGCCCTATACAGAGCTTTCCAGCTATCCTCGTAAAAAGCCTTTTTTTTGTCTTATGATGGTTTTATAGTCACTTCGGCATTGTTGAAAAAGGAGTATAGCCTCGTTCGAGCCCTTACAAGAAAGGGCTCTGGTAAGTTGGCGGAGTTCCTTTTTCTTATCCCTGCAGTCCTTATCGTACCAAGATCGAAAGTTGTTCGATTTTTTACCGGACAAAGACAAAATGACCAATGGTCGTATTTCATCTATTATATCCTGGTACATCCCCAGGATGGCGTCGTGGGATTCAACTGCTAGGGATTGAAGGGCCAAAAGCTTAGTGGAACTCAAGGTCTGGCCTATCTCTAAACCAACGTCTTGGGACCATTTAAGGCACCTTACCCCTTGCAAATGACCTAACATCCTAGAGTCAGACAGAACCATGGGACAGAGATTTGTAGGACAGAATTGGAGTCTTAAAGGCCGGTGGTCGCTCTCTACTCTGTTTTCAATAGACATCAATGAAAGGTATAAGGGCGGGCGACCCTATAAGGTAGTCGATCACACTTGCACCTCTCTCTGTGATGTATGTGAAATCTCCCTTAGATAGATCTAGATGGGATCCATTAAGACATATTAGATGAAGTTTGAAAATGAACAGGGCGAGAGCTTTCCCAGACTTATTAGTTTTTTGGTCACTAGAAAGGCGAAAAGGGCTGGTAAATGCACCAGACTCTAGCCATAATTCTTTCTCCAAAGGACTACTGGTTCCCATCCTTGCATTAAAATCTCCACATATGAGGAGAAAATAATCAGGATAGTCAACTAGAAGGTTCTCCACAAAGGTTTCTAGCTCAGTCCAAAGCCCTGTGGCTTCTTTGTTCGAGCAAGGGAGAAAATATACATTTATGCAAATCAGGGGATGCATCTTTGATCCCCTAAAGGTCAAAGCTTGACATATACTAGGTGATGGAATATGCACCCTCGAAACCCGCATGTCCATACTCGTTGAAATTAAAACAGCTAAACCCCCACTGTCATGGCCGTGACTAGCAAGTTTCACTGCTGGCTGATCCCAGACCCTAAAACCCTGCAATAGCAGGGAGTTAGGTTCTAGGAGCCAAGTTTCCTGAAGGCATATTGCATCAAAAGCCTGTAAGTATGAAATATAGTCCAGGTCGGCCAGTTTGTTAGACCAGCTGGCGATGTTCCAGGAGAACAAGTTTATAAAGTCAGGGACAGTCCCACTGACAGGCGGGAGGGGCTTCCTGGCATACGGCAAACAAAGTCAATCGGTCACCTCAGCTTTCACTGGTCCATCCAGGGGAGTTAGTGGGGTAAGTACAGCAGGTCGGAAGTAGGGTCGCGTGGGGTTGAGGCTTTGATTTGTACTCCAAAGAACCACGTTTGTGTGGTTCTAGATATTGTACTGCCAGCCAATCAAAGGACTTTGGAACAAGATTTGAACAATCATAGTTTAAAGGGGGAGCATAAGGATCCTCACTTTCCTTCAGTGTACCGTGTTGTTGGAGTATAAGAGAGTTGTCACACTTGGACGGCTTTAGCACTGTTATTTGTGGGCTTAGAACTCGCTGGCCCAAAAGATTTCTAGAAGAATGGTTATGAGGAAGATGATTCTCCTGAGCTGTATGATTGAGTTGAGTGATTCCCCGCAGACTAGACCCGAGATTCGGACTGATCGTTTTCTCAGATGTTGGTTGAACGGGGAAAGTCTGTTTTGTCTCTCTGGCTAGATTTATCTGCTTTAAAAGAGTAATTTTTAGTGCCGAGAGGCGAGATAAGATCTCATGCTGCTCCTGCTCTGGTAACGCCCCAAAGCTGTTAATGAGAGAACGTTCCTCTGGCAAAAAATTACCGGCAATCACATCCGGCTCATTGTGTGAAAGACTATTCTCTCCCATAACATCTGGAATGGACGGCATCCTTTGTTTATCTGATTCCTTGTTATCTATTACAGAATTCAAAGGAGAGCAAAGATGGGAAGTTGGGATTTCAGCATGTATATCTTCTGTCGTTGGATTTATGTCTATAATAGTCTTTCTCGGGTTGCGGGCAAATAATGGTAATGGGGGAGAATAATCTCTGAAATATCTCTAAGTCCCAATGCCTCTAACTAAGAGTTCCTCCTTGTATAGGTAAATTAGGTCCGCAATGGAAGATGAAACAAATGTAACCTGGGCTTGAGCTGTTGTTGTGTTGTAAAAGAGATATTCTACCTTGTGAATCGAGTCCAGGGCCCAGAGAGACTTATTTGTAGCCGGTAAAAGATTCAAAAGGTGGATTTTGTGGTCCCGCTGGGAAAGCCATCCAAATGGTTTGGGGTAATTGAGGAATACCAGAACCTTGTCTTCACGTCTGAGTCACCATGTCTTTCCCTCCAGAGATGTTAACTTTGGGGCCTCATGAAGGGCGGTTTTCTGTTCGTCTGTGTCAGCACTGAAAGGTTTGACTACTGTGCCTAGTGGCCCGGATGTCAAATTAGGGTCAGCCCCGGTAACTTTTATATGGCTGCTGTTTACATGATGTTGGCAGAATTTGCCCTTGCCTTTGTGACCAGGCTCTGCGGAGTCTAGGACCTTAAAAAGTTTATTAAAGTTCATTTTGGAACCCTTTCTGTGAGTACCGGAAGTTTTTATGTTTTTCGGTTTCTTTTCCGATTTCCTTTTCCCCAAATTTGGGTGGGCCTTGATGTTGTTATGCTTAATGTTCTGTTTTAAAGAGGCCACGGCAGTGTTGTTATAGGTAAAATATGTTGAGTTTGGATTTAAGTTCGCAATGTTGGAAACATCTGTGTCCGAGTGTTAACTTTCTCATACTGCCATTTCCGCTGGCGGGATAAGATCTTGTTTGATGTTAACATCCCGTCTAGTTCTAAACGGAGACTTCTGGTTACTCCTCGTCGTGGCGGTTGGAATGGACTGGGCTGTATAAGTTGCTTCCTTTAAATCTGCCATAATCAAAGGAGTTATCTTGGCCAACTGTTCCGCACAACTAGAAAGAAGGGCCTTAATTTGTAATAAATCCTCTGACCATATAGTGAATAATCTCTTGATTAGCTCTAACTAGGAGTTAAAAAGATTTATTACTGAGTCTGAGGCTGGTTCGATATGGCTAAATTCTTTGTGAGTTGACAATTGCCGGCAGAATGAAATGTGATGGAAATGGAGAGGAAGTATTCAACTCTTGTGCCATCGTACCCCTCTCTATGCCGGGTGGAGGTATGTTCGATGTTCCCCCTAACACTACGCTGGACCGGGCTATGGGACGAAGCCGCAATTTCGATGGTGGGATATGCCCGCTCCAGTTCCTGTGCCAAGGAATGTATTTCTATCTTGTCTATCATTCCATTCAGCGATTTCATTAGAGGCAAGGGTCCCAAAGACCAATCTAAAGGGACGTCTTCAACTTCTATGACCGTCGGGTCAGTGGGGCCAAAGGCGGAAGAGGGATTTAAAGGAGAAGTAAAAAAAACTGTGATTTTATGTTGGTCACACTTTACGCAGTTTGGCTTGAAATCCTCAATATGTTTATAAGGATGTTTTGTTGTAATATATTTTAAAATCTGTTTCTATAATGTTTTGGAGGGTTTTTAATGCTTTTGTTTGCTGCCCTGGGCTCCTACTGGGAGGAAAGGCAGGATATAAACCTAATAAATAAACAAATAAACTGGGGAAGCCTGCAAAAAAGAGTACTAGGGACTGCGCCCAGAAAGCTATAGAGAGCCAGTGTTGATACTGCAAATGTGGCGTTGTGACCTTGCCAGTGGGTGACTAAGAAACATGTGATCTGGTGCATCAAAAGTGAACTGAGGCATTGATTTTAGTACTTGGAACGCTGGGTGTTGAGTTCTACTACAGAGTCCATCTGTACAATAGGAACAAGTAAAGTGCACTGTAGTGGGCTATGAAGTCTCCAGTGCAAATCTTGTATCAGTCTTGAGCTTACTAGGTGGGAAGCCACATACTCTCAGTGCCCCCCCCCGATGATAATATTGATCTATGTTGCAGGATTGTTACTTAACAGAATAGATGTGAAGTCCTCTAGACACCCAGAAAGAGCTATCTAAATGTAAAAACTTCCATTTGTTTAGTGGTTTATCTCCAAGGGCGGTTTATGAAGATAACTTTCAGTGTCTGTTGCATTTGCATTTTGCAAGGCAACCATCTTCTGCCCTGTCCCGAGTGTGCTGCTGAAGGTCTAGTTTCTCAGTCTTCTAAAGAATAGCCGTGTGAGGTGCTGAGCGCCGTAGGCTTGTGAAGATTGAAAAGGCTGACTAAACATGTGTTTGCTTAACAAAAGGGGGAAACACACATCAGAGAGTTGAGAGGTGGTTATTTCCATTGGAAATTGGGCTTGCAGGTTATTAAACAGCTGTTGGTAGATGAATCTTTTGAGACAGAATTCCAGTATTGAGAAGCACCAAAGGCACATTTGTCTCCTGGCAGCACTGAGAGGGGGTGGTGAATGGTGCTTTGGAAATGTTATTTAATCTCTGTGGATCTGTAAAAAAAGGCAGTAATATTGTGCAAAACTGGAACAATATACACACTGTAAATGAGAGAAATAGGTTCTGTTGGCAGAGATAGCTAAATTGTGCATATATTTAAAATGTTTGGAGGTATCAATAAAACAGGATACTGTGGGGGAGCATCTGTTCTGGGCTCCTACTAGAAGGAAGGGCAGGATATAAATTTAATAAATAATTAAAGTAAATAAGATATACAGTAAAAGTAATATACCACTTTAAACTGTAATGGCTCCCCCCAAAGAATCCTGGGAATTGTGGTTTGTTAAGAGGGTTAGGAGGAAAGTTGATCTGCAACAGCTCTTTCACACACTAATTATCACATAATCTGTAGTGTACGGCAAATCCAGAAGTGCGGGGTCCCTTCATGATAGTCATGCTACACCCCCTCACTCACTGGCTTGCTCACTGTCATCTCCACACTCCTCAGTAGTTCCCAGGCATGCCTTCTCCCACAACAACAGATGTCCTTGGGATCCAATCAGCATGAAAGGGGAGTGTGTTAGCTACTGTGAAGAATCTCCTCAGTGGCTTGCTCACCTCCTTTCACTGTGATTGGCTTCAATCAGCAGGAAGGACAAGGAAGCATGTTAGAAGGTTGTCCTCAGCGGCCAATACACTCCTTTTTCATGTTGATTGGCTCATAGGATGTTGGAGACATAGGGACCCTACTCACAAAAATGTAAGGGGTCTAAGGCCCCCCAAGACCCTGGACGACTACACCCCTGCACATAAAGTTGCCATTGTCAAGTGATGGGAATGGGGCAGGGTCTGGGGATGAGGTTCAAATGCTCTTGAGCACCACTTTGTGGAGCTGAAGTGTGCTAGGGAATCAGTGCTGGAATCAAAGCAGCCTTCCCTTTCTTGAGGATTCTCATGCTGCGCCAGAGGCATCTTTCTTCTGCATGGCCTGAGAGGTAACTTCCATTAAAAGGCAATGTGTTTCTATAGCAGAAACAATGATGGGGGTGATAAAGACCACAGACAAAAGGGAGTGAGCGAGCCATAAAGTCCTGAAAAACCTTGTCCCCATAAAGTGGATAATGTGAAAACATAAGAGGCTCTTAAAGCTCCACCTTAGATGCGTCAGATTGAAATGACACCAGCCCCTCTCAGGGAGTGGCAAACGCAGCATGCATGAAACAGCAGCAAAAGGGGAGGGCAGCAGCTACAGGGACCCTGGATGCTGATCTGAGGCAGCTCTTCCCAAGGGGCATTCACATCCCCACTTGCTGCCTTGTCCTGAGGGGGAAAAGCTGGGCTGCTCATGAAAAATTAACACACGGTCATCTCTGCTGCCTTTGGATGTTGTTGCAACAGCACTAGGAATGGAGAGCAAATTCAGTCCAGCTTTCTGAAACAATATGAAACACAGCCAGCCTTCAAAATGCGCATTTCTCTGACTTTTGCAGTGCAGTTCTCCAGCAATGTAATGTGTACAAACATGCATATACCAGGGTAAGGTATGCACATAAAATGCAGCTATTGGTGAAAATAACATACAAAAATTCCTTAAGGGAAACTGTTTTGTAAAAATGGGTGTATTAAGCAAAATGGCATTCAAAAATGTGCCTATTAGGAGAAATCCACACTAAAATGCAGATGAATTTTCATGAGGTTTTCTTTTTTAAAAAATCGCAAACTGATGAAGAAATGTGGAGAACTGAAGTTAAGGCTGGAAAAATGAGAAACGGAGTGGACTGATGCCCCTGTCCCTAACTGGCCCCAGCTGAGTGTGTCCTTTCCCTCCCGTGTCTGGCTTCCACCAGTTCAGGTCAGGAGTTGCTACATGTGTAAGTTTGAATCTCCACATGCGTGTTTCCTCACCAGAAATTCAAACGCCACTTCTGCAAGGGTAGTGGTACCTTTTGCTGGAATTAAACCCACACATCACCCTTGTGTGTGTAAAACCGTGCCCTTAACCCCAATAAAGCACACAGCAAGTAAATTAAAATTTGGTTTATTAGAAGAAGAAACAGGAAAAATATTGCATTTTACAATGTTGGTTAAAACAGGCGGTGTCCTAACTTCAGCCCAGTCATTTGTTACTAATGCTCTAGATAGAATAATACAAAGAACTTAACCCTTCTGCATGCTCAGAGTTACGTCAAATCACACAGAGGAAAAAGGAAAAAAAGGAGCTCCAGAGTTTAGGGTGAATATACCTTTCCTGAAGATTGCAGCGAGAGTCTAAGGTCAGAAGGGTGTGTGCCGAAAGATCTCACCTTTCCTTAGCTCTTGTGGTTAGAGCAGTTTGTGCTGCACCAATGTTGGTTCTAGGGTGTGATGCAAAGAATAGGGCAGTAGTTGAACCCCCAAGAGAGAGGTGCTGCTGGTCCTCAAATTTGCCAGGTTTAAGTATAGTTTGGGCCTTCATTGGGCTGCATGTAAATTGGGAGGGGCTGTGTGAATGTGACATGCGAGGACAAGGGGAAAATTTGGAATTATCCATAAGGGCTCTTGCTTTACCAAATGTGTTTCCTGATAAGACCCTTGTCTCCTGAGAAATATTTACTGTACATTCCTGAGTTTGGGAGACTGATCCCTCATCCCTTAAAGGTTAAAGGATATCACACCCTTTGTCCAGATGGTCCCATTGTTTGCTAGTGCCTGTTTTCTATTGATACACAACCCTCATCAATTTTGGATTCTTCCCATGAGAGTCAGGACATTTGTGCCCTCTGGCTTTTGGCATTTACAGGCAGCTCACGTCTCCACAGAGGGGCCATTTCCCAGGATTCCTTGCATCTTTTAGGCTTCCAAACATTGGTTCACTGATACGAATCAAAGGGTGAAAAATCCCCAATAAATAAAGATAATCCTTTACAGACTAAAGTCACTTGTCTCCGTTGAACTGTGTGCTCGTCACTAATAAACCGTAGAACTAGTTTGGCTTGTGACCCAAAGACCTCTGATCCAACCCGCCCCCAAGCGCCCTTTCCCAGGTTCCCATAATGAATGAAGACCTGATGCGGGGGGGGGGTGAAGAGCCTCCAGATTAAGGAGGGGACTCGACTTGATTCCTGTTTGGGCTTCCTCTAAAGGCCCACCTAGTTTCAACTTTGTGGTATGGGAACCACTGTGCCATAGTTCTTTCCCAAGCCCTGTGCCATGTGAGAGGAATCTGTAATGCACCCACTCCCCACACCAGCGCTGGCCCTCCAGCAGCTGCCTTCTGTGGGGTCAATAATATTGTTGCGCACCACCCCAATCTCTGAGCAGTGAGATTTCCAGGGATCCCTGCGCTCTCCCAGGGTTTGGTTTCCTTGGGAAGAAGGTCAGTGGAGACTGTGGTGCATGTCTTTATGAAATATGGTTTAGGATATTTAGGATGAAGGGGTTCAAGGCATCAGTAGTCCAATATCCAGCTTTTCCATCAGGGTTACAGGAGGCACCCCAAAGCCGTGGTGCAGAGAGCCAGTCTCACTGCCTGCCTCCAGTTCCCAGCCTCCCTCAGACACAACTAACTACACAAGCCTCTCCTCAGCCCCAGGAGGGGGGGAGGCTCTCCTGAAGAATCTTCCTGGCCCATTCTCCAGTTGATGGGCACCTGATAGACCCATTAACCCACCTGGCCACTCTATTAGATTAACAAAAGAAACTCATCTGACCAGCAGAGCAGGTTTCTCACCCCCCAGGCACAGGATTCCAAATCAGAGGCTCAGAGAAATTATCCATCTCAACTCCCCAAACTCGCAACAATATCTGTGAGAGAGCCTGCTTGATTTCTGCTTTTCCTTCCCTGCTCTGCCCCTTCAGTCAGCTCCTTTTCCAAGCTTGCAACCTGCTTTGGACCCTCGGCAGTGTTAAGGTAAGAATTTGAGTCTCAGGCCCAAGTTCGGTTCATCAGATGACTTTTATTGCTAGCAGAGACACAGGGGAATTTGTCCTCCAAACTGTGTCTCCTGACAGTTGAGGCACAGCTCTTTTATTGGGTTACAGACAACAGAAAAGATACATTGGTGAGTGTGTTGCACAAAACATAACTGTATAGCTGGTAATTTTCCATTCCTAGAACAATCCTCTGCGCTTGCGCCTCCTTCTGGTCTACGTGCTGAATCCTTCTTTGCTAATGGCGTCCATTAACCCTTACAGCAGCAAAGAGGGCCCTTTGGGTCTCTGCCTGCAGCACCATCTTCGGTGTTCTCTCTGCATGCTGACCCAGACAAGAAGACATATCCTCAGGTCTCCCTGGAAGCTGTTCCAGACAGCTCCATGCTGATGCTGGGCGTCGGTCCCTGCCTCTGGGGCGTCTAGGACAAAATGTCCACAACAGAGATGAAACACTGAGGGAGAAGGGAGATGCATCATGTTGTGGCAGCTTTAATCAAGGCTAAATGGCCGTAGCCATATTTTACATGACACCCACGTGGGATGCATCTAATCCTTTTAGCAAACAGCCTGTGACTCTCCTCTGGCTAAGCACATGCCTTCTCAAAGCTTTTAAACTGAGGGTGGGTGTTCCCTCCTGGGTGCTAAAGCCTGTAGCCAGGCCACCCCTTTCAACAGCAGCCATTGCTCCAGAGTCATGACATCTGTCCTCTTGATATGGCAGTATTTATTTATGTATTGCATTTGTATACCACCCCATAGCCGAACCTCTCTGGGCAGTTTACAACAAACACGGTCTCTGCCCCAATTTGGGGACTGGCCTGCTGTTTCAGTGCCCAGTTCAGAGGATTCCTCTGGTAGCTGAAATCTTTGCTCTCGGAGTTGCCCCATGAATTCTGGAGGAGCAATATACTTAGCCAAAGCGGCCCACTGTTTCTCTGCCTCCCCCACATAGAACATCTAGCTGCTGGCTAGACAAAAGCAATATTTTCTTGTAATGGGGAGAGGAAAACAATAAATAAGGGAAAGACTAGAAGCACCTGCGTGGTGCTTCATAGTAAACAAGGTAGCAGATCGCTGCACCAAAAGTTTACATCATCTGGTTAGTTCAAAGGATTTTAATTCATTAACTATGCTGTCATAATCCCTTCCCAAAGAGAATGATGCTGGTTAGTAGAAGGGCCCATCCAAACTCACCCAGATAATCCACATTTTCCGTAATCGCTTTGTGATTGGGTAGACCCCACTTCTCTTGTTTGTGTTTAAAATGTTAAGAAATCCGTTCTTTTTTCACCCACACATTAAACACATTGTTTTTGGTTCTAGATTGTTCTTCCCAAAGCCCCACCTCTCTCTCCGCCCCTATGATGTAATCCGTTCACAATATATGACGTGTGCTCTCCCCCCCCGTTGCAACAACGCGCAGGCGCTTGAATGCAAGAGCGCGAAATTTGAATTTGTGAGTGAGTGAGTGAGCAGGCACAAGGCAAGAAATCCCCAGCCAGGCAGGGTGGAAGTTGCAATGGAGCTTACCGAGATGGAGCTTTGCTTTGCGCAGTCGGGTGCAATGTCCCCTCACTTTGCATAGTTATTATTGATCAGATTTTTCTGACATCCTTGGAGATAGTGCTCTTATTTTTCTTCTCTCTCTCTCTTCCCCCCCCTTCAAACTTGCAATTGTTTTCTCTTCAGGGATGTAGAATGGTTCAAAGTGGGAGATTTTCAGGGCGTTCTGGCAGCTGATCCTCCCGACGGATCGTTACTCCTTACACCAGCTGCTTGCTTGCTTGCTGCCCCAATTGACTTTGCTCGGGCCACCTTGAGCTATAGAGAAAGCTGTCATTTTAAAAGTTGCAGCTCTGGGGTGCAGCCAGCCACCACTCAGGGCATCAAGTTAGAGGTTGCCAGGGCTGAGTAAGGGGGGTGATTCTTTATTCTCCAGGGCAGGCGTTGAATAGTACAAAATTGGGGGGGGGAGGGAAGGTTGCGTTTGTTTTTAACTTTCTAAAATACTATTTTTAGCTTTAAATTTTTTTTTGTGGCTAACAGATTTATTGTGGCATAAGCCTAACAATCAAATGATTGGTCTTTGAGAGCCCTTGCTTTGGGTTTAATGAGCTTACATGGCAACTGCTCTGTAGTTGCAGCTTTGCTACAGCCCCCCAATACAGTGTTACAATCAGAGCTTGGAAAAGTTACTTTTTTGAACTACAACTCCCATCAGCCCCAGCCAGCATGGCCACTGGATTGGGCTGATGGGAGTTGTAGTTCAAAAAAGTAACTTTTCCAAGCTGTGGTTACAATTATGGTTAGGTATTAGTGGCCTGCTTGTCTAATGTTGTTTTTGTTTTCATTATTATTACTAGATCCCCATGTGTGTATTTGCTTGCAACAAGCCTCTTGCTGTTGTCCTCATTTTCCCCCACTGCCGCTCTGGATGGCTGGGTGCTTCATACTGTGGCAGGCTTACAGGTGGCAACCTTTATATATATGTCTGAAGGAATGTTCATGCCAGTCGTTTGAGTATAGGACTGCACCAGTCCCATGCACCTTCTTGGTAGTAAATCCCATTGAATGCAGTGGGTCTTAATTGATTCATATATATATATATATATATAAATATATAAAAGATATTTTCCATTCTTTGGAAAATGTATGAGTGCGTTGTGTGTGGATAATAAAAGCTTAGGACATGTGTTACTGTATAGTGAATGATTTTTGTTGGAATGTCTTTAACCCTCTGTACATGGGAGTTTGCTATTTATTCTTTATATTCATTCTCTTTTAGTTAAAAGTTCAGTTCAGAATTAAAATCAACCACTAAAACAGTGCCCTGTGGATTCTCTTTGGTGGGAGGCTCAAGGTCAGATTGTGTTGACGGTTGAGGCCTTGAAGTGATCTTGCTGTTTGTTTTATTATTATATATAAAACCCTGCCTTTTCTCCCAGGAACTCAGGGTAGCATATATGCTTCTTCACCTCCCCATTTCGCTCTCACAACAACCCTGTGAGGTAGGTTAGGCACAGAGAAGGTGACTGGCCTGAGGCCACCCTAGGAGGTTTGTGGCTGACTGGAGAGTTGAACCCGGCCTTACTCCAGCACTCTATAACCTCCACACCACACTGGCTCTCTTTAATCACCTTCCTCTCATGCCACCAACAAACCCTGAGGAGCAAAACCTCTTTCTTCTTCTTCCAGCCACATTCTTATCCAACTGTAGTCTTCTCTTAAAGGGTGGTTGCTATTGCACTTAAACCAGAGCCAAGAGCATCTGCAGAAATATTGGGGGGGCAGATTTGTAGTCATGGGGGGTCTCTACTGTGTATTAAAATATGGTATTTGCGCAACAGCAATGATACACAACAGGAATAATGTGATTTCGTTATGTTACAGATAATGGACGGTTGTGTGGCCATGGGATTCCCCCAGGTTGTTGGGGTTGTAGATGGGTGTCACATTCCGATAATGGCTCGCACCTGACAGGGTGAGGAATTCATAAACCGCAAGGTTTTTATTCAATATTATTGCAAGGGACTTGTGACCATACTGGACATTTCGTAAACATTGAGGTGGTTGGAGTGGGAGAAATCATGACTCCTTTGTCTTTCAGAATTCAGCAATCTATCAAGCAATGGATGCTGGGGTCTTTGTGCCTGGGAACCCCACAATAACAATCAGGAGGGTTCAAGTGCCTACCCTCATCCTTGCTGATGTGCCTACCCAATGCACAGGTGGCTGATGAAGCTCTATGGCGTACAGCTGGACAACTGCAAGATGGGTTTTAATAGAGTGTTTAACCGCTGCAGAAATGTGGCGGAAAGAAGTTTGGGACATTTAAAATCTAGTTGGAGACGTCTATATGCTCGCCTTCCAGTTGCTGAGGAAAACTTTGTTAGTCTGGTAAATTCCTGTGTGGTATTACACAACATATGTGAGAGCAGAGGACATATTCTGCAGGAAGTATCTGATGTGTCTGACGAGTTGGAACTGCCGGCATACCAGGAGCAGTTCCGCAGAAATGACAACCGGAACGCCTGCTGAGGGAATGAGGAATGGTTAGAGCTGCTATAGCCCAGTTTATAATGGACAACAATTTTTACTTCGGGAAACAGCTCTCCAGTTAACACCTGTGTAATATGTTCAATGTTATTTATTTATTTGTTTTGTTGCATTTATATACCGCCCATAGCAAGTAGCTCTCAGGGCGGTAAACAGAGTAGGATAAAATACATACATCATAATAATAAAATCACAAACATATAAGACACAACAAAAACAAAATACAATTAAACAAAATATAAGACGATAAAAGGATTAGTATTACAAGATTAAAAAGATAAAAAGATTAAAATGATTAAAATGCCTGGGAGCATAAGAAGGTCTTTACCAGGCGCCGAAAAGATAAAAGTGTAGGCGCCAGGCGTACCTCTTCGGGGAGGCTATTCCACAACTCGGGGGCCACCACAGAAAAGGCCCTAGATCTAGTAACCACCCTCCGGGCTTCACGATGGGTTGGTACCCGGAGGAGGGCCTTAGATGCTGAACGAAGTGAGCGGGTAGGTTCATAGCGGGAGAGACGTTCCACCAGGTATTGCGGTCCCACGCCATGTAAGGCTTTATAGGTCATAACCAGCACCTTGAATCTCGCCCGGAAGCAAATAGGTAGCCAGTGCAGGCGAGCCAGAACAGGAGTTATGTGCGAAGACCGACTGGTCCTTGTCAATAGTCTAGCTGCCGCATTCTGCACTAGCTGAAGCTTCCGAACTGTCTTCAAGGGCAGCCCTATGTAGAGCGCATTACAGTAATCCAATCTCGAAGTTACCAGAGCATGAACAACTGAGGCGAGGTCGTCGCCATCCAGATAGGGGTGTAGTTGGGCTACCAAACGGAGATGGTAAAACGCGTTCCATGCCACCGAGGCCACTTGAGCCTCAAGGGACAAGGAAGGGTCAAAAAGGACCCCCAAACTATGGACCTGTTCTTTCACGGGGAGTGTAACCCCATCCAGAACAGGATGCACATCCACCATCTGAGCGGGGAAGGCGTTCACCAACAGTGTCTCAGTCTTGTCTGGATTGAGTCTCAGTTATATATTTTGTTTGGCACTATGAGTTCCTTCTTTATAGTGAATTCCAAATTTTTACCCCTAATCCTTTCTTGTATCCCCAGTTTACATCTCTCCCTCTGATAAAAGGACGATTCAGAGGACTTCTATGCCAAGAATCCCTCTGCTTATGTCTGCTTGTATTGCTGCTTCTTCGCTAAATCAAATGTATGGGTCTTTTCTTTTCTGCATATTAAATTTTCTTAGATATACACACAGCTTCAGTGTTGACCAACTTTCTGGAAACAGTGATATATGCAATTCCATTAAAATGCTTTGTAGGGAATTAGTGAAACCTTTCGTTGTGGACCCCTCCCATGGGCAGAAACAGGACAATGACTCTGGTATGCCCTTTTTTTCTGCTTGGAAAAAACCCTGAAACACAGAACATCTGGATAAGCAGCGTCCCTCAATCATCCCCACAAAAAAGGTTTCTCTTTATTTCTAAATTGAGGCAACAAACAATGCAATGTTAAGCAGCATGTGTGTGGCGGGGCTGGGAGGACAGAATGGCTTGAAGGACATTCTGTGCCTTCTAACCCCTGTGCAGGTCTCCTTGGTTGCAGGGCCAGCCTAAAGTTAACCAGCGCAGTAAGTGTCTATATGGTTACGTGCCCCTCCAAAAGGTCAGACCTGGGCAAGAAGCCTAGTGCAAAGCGGCATTGTTGCCCACCAGCTGCCAGTATTGCACAAGGAAGCTTGTGATTGTGCAACTGTGGCAAACTCAGCAGGCCCTACACAGCTGCTGCGGACTGTCCGCAGTAGAAGGAAATGTCAAGCCATTATTGACATTAGGAGTGTCTCTGAACATGCTCCTTTTGGCTTCTTTCATCTCAGTTCAGCCAGACGAGCTGCTGGTGACAGGGTGGCTGTAGGATTGTGCACTGCCAGGTCTGTGGAGTGTACAAGATTACATGTTAGAGGTATCATTCACAATGATGGCACACATTGATCCATGACATAAATCTGAGCATAGATAAATAGTCTTTTATTGCACAAGTAACTATCATTCACAGTTCAAAACATCCCCTCAAAAGACAACTTGCCGAAAAGTTCCCCATGGTTCTTCAGCAGCCTCATTTATTTATTTATTTATTTATTATTAAATTTGTTAGTCGCCCATCTGGCTGGTTGTCCAGCCACTCTGGGCGACGTACAAGATAAAACAATACATAAACAGTTAAAAATTTAAAAAACAGTAAAACTAGCCCGTTCCAAAAGCCTGCCTAAAAAACCAGGTCTTCAGGGTCCGGTGGAAGCTCATTATAGACGGGGCATGGTGTAGATCAGTTGGGAGAGAATTCCACAGGGTGGGGGCCACAATTGAGAAGGCCCTCTCTCGAGTCCTCACCAGTCTAGCTGTTTAGACTGGTGGGATCCAGAGAAGGTCTTCTGAGGCTGATCTTGTTCAGCGGCATCCCTGTCGATGCTGGAGGCGCTCCTTCAGATAAACTGGGCCACAACCGTATAGGGTTTTAAAGGTTAAGACCAACACCTTGAATTGGGCTCGGTACACAACCGGTAACCAATGCAACTCCTTCAGCACAGGAGTGATGTGATCTCTATGGCGGCTGCCTGCAATCAGACGCACCACTGCATTCTGTACCAGCTGTAACTTCCGAACCTTTTTCAAGGGTAACCCCATGTAGAGCGCATTACAGTAGTCTAGGCGAGTGGTGATCAGGGCATGCACCACTGGTGGGAGCAGATGATTGGGAAGGTAGGGGCATAGCCTCCGTATCAGATGAAGTTGATACAGAGCTGCCTGGCTCACAGCCGACACTTGAGCCTCCATGGACAGCTGGGAGTCAAGAATGACCCCCAGGCTACGGACCTGGTCTTTCAGGGGCAGTCATACCCCGTTAAGCACCAGGTCTATATCTCCCAGCCTTCCCTCTTCTCCCACAAACAGCACTTCGGTTTTGTCAGGATGTAGCTTCAGCTTATTCCTTCCCATCCAGCCACTCACCGACTCCAGGCACTTGGACAGGGTTTCCACAGCCAACCTTGGTGAAGATTTAAATGAGAGATAGAGCTGCGTGTCATCCGCATACTGATGACACTGCAGCCCAAATCTCCTGATGATTGCTCCCAGCGGCTTTGTATAGATGTTAAAAAGCATTGGAGAAAGGATAGAACCCTGTGGCACCCCACAAGTGAGGGACCAGGGATCTGAAACCTCCTCCTCCAGTGCTACTCTTTGGTATCTCCCAGAGAGGAAGGAATGGAACCACTGCAATACAGTGCCCCCAATACCTAACCTCTGCAGGCGGTCCAAGAGGATACCGTGGTCAACGGTATCAAAAGCTGCTGAGAGATCGAGGAGGACAAGGAAGGTGCATTCGCCTCTATCCCATGCCCTTCATCTACCAAGACGACCAAGGCTGTGTCAGTCCCATGTCCTGGTCTGAAGCCCGACTGAAATGGATCCAGATAATTCGCTTCTCCCAAGTGTGCTTGCAGCTGTTTAGCCACCACCCACTCAACTGCCTTGCCTAAGAATGGCACATTTGAGACTGGGCGAAAGTTGTTCAAATCTTGAGGGTTCAAGGAGGGCTTTTTTAAGATTGGTTTTATTGTCGCCTCCTTGAGCGCTGATGGCATTACTCCCTCTTCAAGCGATGCATTTACCATCAACTTGATCCTCTCTCCCAGTCTATCTTTGCAGCTCATAATGAGCCACGAAGGGCAAGGATCAAGTAGGCAGGTGGTCGGCTTTAGAGTTGAAAGCACCTTGTCCACTTCCTCAGAAGGAAGAAGCTGGAACCGATCCCACACCACCGACGCAACACTGATCACCTCCGGCTAACTCCCTGTATCCACAGTGTATGGAATATCGCTTTTAATACGATCAATTTTATCCGCAAAGTGTTTAGCAAACTCGTCACAGGAGACCTTATCATGTTCCATCGGTTCCGGAGCAACTGGACCGACCAGGCTCCGGACCACTTGGAATAGTCTCCTGGGACAGCACTCTGCAGATGCAATAGAGGCAGCATAAAAATCCTTCTTTGCTGCCCTTATTGCCACATGATAGGCTGCAGCAGCGGCTCTAACCAGTGTTCGATCGTCCTCAGAGCGAGACTTTCGCCACCGGCACTCTAGCCGTCTCACCTCCCGCCTCAGAGTTCGCAACCGTGGGGTAAACCACGGTGCCGTCTGAGTTCTGTTCAGGGGGAGAGGGCATTTCGGAGCCACCCGGTCTAAAGCTCCAGTGATTGCGGTATTCCAGCCCTCCACCAGGGCTTCAGCCGAGTGGCTGTGTGCTTGCTCCAAAGTATCCCCAAGCGCATTCAGGAATCCATCAGGATCCATCAGACGCCTGGGGCGGACCATCTTAATGGGCCCTTCAACCCCACAGAGGGTTTGCGGCAACGAAAGGTCCATCCTCACCAGGTAGATGACAAGGGGATGATGGATGTATCCCCAATTTTCAGACCACTCCCCTCTTCTCCCGAGACAAACACAAGGTCGAGTGCATGACCGGCTACATGGGTGGGACCCATTGAAATAAGGTGCAGCTCCCAGGAAGCCATGGTTTCCAAGAAGTCTCGAGGTGCTCCAGTGAGACTGGCCTCCGAATGCACATTGAAGTCCCCCAATACCAAAAGGTTTGGGGACTGCACCCGTACATCCGAGACCACCCCCAGCACCTCGGCTAGAGAGTCCATCGTGCAGCGGGGTGGACGGTACACAAGCAGAATCCCTAGACTGCCCTTCGGTCCCAACCTCCAGTACATGCAATCTGCCACCTTGGTCTCATAGAGTGGGGGTCTGGTGAGAACCAAGGACCTTCGATAGATAACCGCCACTCCCCCTCCCCGACTACCGACCCTCGGCTGCTGTGCATACGAAAACCCAGCTGGGCACATGGCAGCCAGAATAGGAGCAGAAGCTTCATCCAGCCAGGTTTCCGTAATACATGCAAGGTCTGCGCCCTCATCCAGTATCATATCATGGATGAGGGATGTTTTTTGGGCGACAGACCTGGCATTGCACAGCAGCACTCGAAGGCCGGAGTATGGAGTCAAGCATCCCCCAGCTATCTGTTGGTTCCGGGCAGGTCTGGAACGAGGTGCACTCATGTTCAGGTGCACTCAAATGTGGTTGCCAACCTTCTGGAAACATGGCAAGAGAGTAATGAAAATACATTAAACCGGTTTGTAAACCTTGGGCCAATCACTGTCTGAGCCTCCCCTACCTCCCAGTGATATTATGAAGATAAAAAGGGGTAACCACAGATGCTCCACAGCTGAGCTCCCCAGCAGAGGCAGAAGGTACCCTGCTGCTCATTCACCCCAACCCGCAGCTCAATGGAAGGATCCTCCATCAATTACAGCATCCCTGCCCCAGCCTCTAATTAAATGCCCGTGGCTAAAGCGAGCCCTCTTGGGCTATGTTTTAGGCCTCTGCAGTCCTGGAGGGGGGGGGGCAGGGTACAATTGCAACGTCGGCCCCTGCAACTGGATGGCAGATATGAAGCCTTTGCTCTGGCCAGGCCTGGCATAAATGCCCAGCACCTTCTGCTTGGTGCCAGCAATGAAGAGAGGCCACAGCTCAGTGGCAGAGGAGGCGCTTTGCACGCATCACGTCCCAGGTTCGATCCTGCCATCCCCGTTTTTGTAAAAATAGGAAAGGATCCAGTAATATGAGGTGGGGAAAGACTTTCTTCTGCCTGACAGGCTGGGGAGTCAGGGGGGACACTACTGAGACAGAGACCGGAAGCCTGACTCTGGATAAGACGGCTTCTGGAGTTCACATATTCCCTGCAAGAGCTCAGAGGTCTCAGACTGGAAAACTCACCCCCCTGCCGCTGTGAGAACCCTTGAGCACTTTTTGCTTTGCCCCTGCCTTTGGGGGCCCTGGGCATGGTCTGAGGGCACAGGACATGCCTGAATCTGGCTGGTGCTAAATGAGACACTGCTGCCAGGGGGGGCATGTGCGAGCACCCCCTTGGGCTAAGCAGAACAAAGGAGGGACACCAATTTAAGGTGCAAAGCAAGTCAACAGAACCTGCTACGGGGGTATGGCAAAGAATATATCTCTCCTCCCTGCGCCAACTTGGCTGAATGAGACCCTCAGCCAACCATCTCCACCTGAGCAGAGCCTGAACAATCAACCTGCTAGATAAGGCTGAAAGGAGCCCCAAAGGCTCAGGCTTTCATGTCCACCCTGGATCTGAGGGAGGCCCTCCATCCCTCCCCAGTCCTGGGTGCCCTGCTTTCTACCGCACAATGAGAGGGGCCTGGTCCAGCAAGAAGGAGCCCCCCTGCAACCCCCCCAGAAGCAACACGCTGCCTGTGCCAGGCCAGGGCTACCTACTGGGGGGAGGAGGGAGGGGCTCTCTGCCCTGGCCGGTCCTGGGCTGCAAATGAGGAAAACACACTTCTGTGCTTGGCCTTTCTGGGGGCCTTGGGGGCTCCTGGCCTTGTTTTTAAAATTGGCATTTAACAACTTTTTTTTAACTGACGTGTGTCTTGCTTAGGGGAGGGATCAGATTTCAGGACCCACCAAAGACCCTGCGTGCATGTGCAAAAGGCATTAACCCTTTCTTCTCCACACCTTGCTAGCTAGAGTCCGGCAGGTGGCAAAGACAGCCGAGATTCCTCTCTGGAGCTCAGGATGCATCAGCTGTGCCCCCACCCCAGCAAATAAATAAATACACCTGGTTCTCCCTGCTCAGCTAGTCCTGCCTTGGAGAAAGCACAGCAACCTATGACTTGGAACCACTTTTTGAATGCAAGCACAGGGGATGGGAGGGGCCACTAAAACTCTCAGCAGCCACTGCTCTGTAGCCCCTTCCTCAGAAATGGGGCGGAAGGCAGCCCTTTGCTCTGCGTGCAGCTGGCCCAGGCTCAGTTAGTAACAACCTCCAAGTGAGAGGAACACAGGAGGCTGCCTTATACCGAGCCAGACCATTGGTCCATCCCGTTCAGTATTGTCTGCACTGACTGGCAGGGGCTCTCCAGAGCACAGACCTGGAGATGCTGCTGGGGTTTGCTGCTGGGGTTTGCAACCTTGGGACCTTCTGCCTGCAAAGCTCCTGCTCTACCAGTGAGCTACAGCCTTTGCTCCTCCCCCAGGCGGCAACCAGTCAGATCTGAGACAAGCTGGGGGGAGGAGAGGCTGCTCCTGCTGATCTGAGTGTGATGCAAGCCATTTGGATATGAGGGGAGAGCTGCCAACGCAAGCTGTGCTCTTTAAACAAGGGAGGAAATGAGCATATATACAGCATGCCAGCAATCTCTCTCTCTCTCTCTCTCTCTCTCACACACACACACACACACACACACACACAGAGAGAGAGAGAGAGAGAGAGAGAGAGAGTGCAAGAGGAAGTCAAGAGGGTTTTTTATGACACAGGGTGGGAAGTCAGCGGCTAAAATGTCGATATTTTCCCTTAATACCCTTTCTCAACGACTTAATCCTGTTCTGTTTGTACAAAAATGCTTCCCAAGAAGAAAAGCCTGGAGGGCTGCAGGGGGACAGGGGGAGAGAGAGAGAGAGGGAGAGAGAGATGGATGAGGAGGTTGCAGCCTAGCAAGATTTCTAGCCCTCAGTGGCATTCAGAGCTTGGAAGAACAAAAGCAGTTTTCTGCGCAAGGATCCTCTGCTTCCAAGCCTTCATCCCCTGGCCCAATTTATCAGTGCTGTGTATTGCTGGCCTACCCGGAGGGGGTCAACACACGCACGCACACACACACGTTTCTAGTCCTGTGTCTGTGTTCTTCGCTGCCCCGTCCCTCTCCTCTTGCTTAAAAAGTAAAACTGGAAATTCCTATTTATTTAAAAGCCCAAACTGAGCAAGAGAGACATACGTTTTACATGTACTTTCCTCCTGCTCCACAAAAGTGCCCTGCCATTGATGCCTATGTGGTGCTTGACAGAGCCACATATGCTGCAGACAGGTCCCTGTCCCAAGGAGCTTGCAGTCTCAATCTGGACGGTGCAAAGGCTGCATAGAGGAAAGGAAGAGCCAAGGAGACAGGATGCAGGGCTGAGAAAGATCCTCCGAGCTGGCAGAGCAGGAGGGACCGGAGGGAAGAAACAGCAAAGGGCAAGCAGAACTGGCCCTGCGATTTGTTGTAACTGCAACTGTTGTCTTGTTTTGGATACAATGTTTCTGCTGACTAAGAAACAATTTCCACTTGAATGTGAAATTGATCAGCAGCTCTGAAGAAAGCAAATAAGCAAAGCAGCGAAAGAGACATCTTTAAGAGGGGCAAAATAATTTAAAAGGGAAGAAGGGGCGGGAGAGAGAAAAGGGGGGGAAAACCTTGAATGTGAAAATGACCAGCAGTAGTGGCAGCAGAAAGCAAGGAAGCAGCAAGAGAAAATCAAGGGATAGGATCACTTTTCTTTGCAAGTCCTGATTTAAATTTTGGCACCAACGGGCAAACCAACGGGCTCAGCCAAGGAGTTCTCCAGCCCAGAGCACAGAAGGGGGCTGCCCGGCCTATCCTACTGGCACTCGCAAAACTCCTCTTACCTTATGGGGAGCCACACAACACTCCCCGCCGGGATCTAACCTCCACTATCACCACGGCCTCAGGATGATGATGATAGTGATGATGGCAAAAGGATATGCATATGCGCAGAAGTAGAAAGATGCAATCTGCTGGCAATCAGTTCTTTCTCCCCTACCTAGAACGTGGCTGGGTAAACTGCCGTAGCTGCTTCTGCGCAAACGCGCAATTTTGCATCTGCGCAGTAGAACTTGCATAGCCCCCCCCACAGCTCTGATTGGTTCACTTTTCCCGGGCTTTTCCCCGGACATTTGCGCACATGAGCAAAAGTGAAAAAACATGATTGGATGGGAATGAGGGAAGGGGTATGGGGAAATGCCCAAGGACTGCCCATGGACTGCCTACATCTCTAAAGTCCGCGGTATTGCATCCGAGCGCCTTAAGGTAAAGCAGATGATTCCCAGTTTAAAAAAGCAAATCGCATTTTTTGCGTTACTGCAGATGCGGATTTAACCGCGAGAAAATCCGCGAAAATGGGTTACATCGTATGGACCATGGAAAATTAACGAATGCACAAAGCGATCATATCGCACATTATACAGTTGTTTGGACAAGCCCGAAGTAAACATACAACAGCGTGATCATTTTATGATTATTCACCTCAAGAGAATCATGAAGGGCAGTTGAGGTGAATACATAAAATGAATGAAATGTAATGTAATATCAAGTTGGAGGCGGTACCAGATTTTTTTATCAGTCAATCCTGTAGGAGGGAGGTGAAGGGTAGATGAAGGTTAGAAGTTGAATTGGAAATGCTGTTGGCATGCCATGTTTTGTTTTTGATACTTAGTAAACATATAATTATTTTAAAAATAATAATTAAGGGGAAAAATAAAATTCAACACACACAGTACAGGAAGGGAGAAGGAAGTGAAGGCAGTGGTAAACTGAAAGAACTGGGCATGTTTAGCCTGGAGAAGAGAAGACTGAGGGGAGATATGATAGCACTCTGCAAGTACATGAAAGGTTGTCACACAGAGGAGGGCCAGGATCTCTTCCTGATCGTCCCAGAGTGCAGGACACAGAATAATGGGCTCAAGTTGCAGGAAGCCAGATTTCAACTGGACATCGGGAAAAACTTCCCAACTGTTAGAGCCATACGACAATGGAACCAATTACCTAGAGAGGTAGTGGGCTCTCCGACACTGGAGGCCTTCAAGAGGCAGCTGGACAGCCACCTTTAATTTAATTTGGATTCTTTAATTTGGAGATGCTTCAATTTGGATTCCTGCATTGAGCAGAGGGTTGGACTTGATGGCCTTATAGGCCCCTTCCAACTCTACTGTTCTATGATTCTATGATTCCCAAGCAGCAAGGCAATGTCAGAGAAGAGGGATGTGCCAGGTTGAGGTTTGTCCCCAGCATAATGTCCTCCACCACCACAAGATGGTTAAAGGTTAAAACCAACACCTTGAATTGGGCCCAGAAAGCAACCAGTAACCAGTGCAATTTCTTCAGCACTGGAGTGATGTGATCTCGCCGGTGGTTGCCTTTAATCAGGCACGCCGCCGCATTCTGTACCAGTTGCAGCTTCTGGACTGTTTTCAAGGGTAGCCCCATGTAGAGTGCATTAGAGTAGTCTAGGCGAGAGGAGACCAGGGCATGTACCACTGATGGGAGCAGATGATCGGGAAGGTAGGGGCGCAGCCTCCATATCAGATGGAGTTGATACAGCGCCGCCTGGCTCACAGCTGAGACCTGAGCCTCCATGGACAGCTGGGAGTTGAAAATGACCCCCAGGCTGTGGACCTGGTCTTTCAGGGGCAATTGTACCCCGTTGAGGACCAGGTCAACATCCCTCAACCCACCTTGTCTCCCACAAACAGTACCTTGGTTTTTTCAGGGTTCAGCCTCAGCTTATTCCTTCCTATCCAGCCTTGACATTTAGAGCAAAGCTGCACTTCTGGCATAACCTTGTCAGTCTGTAAAGTGGGAACAGTGGGAACTTATTTCCAGGGGAGCCTCCTTTTCCCTAGCCTTGGCAAGGAAGAGAGAGAGTGAAATGGAGGAGGAGGAGGAGGAGGGGCGCTATGGCCCGGCCCTGACCTTGTCCGAGGATTTCTGCACATAGCAGGGATTCTGAGGGGCCCCGAGCAGCTGGACGAAACCCGAGAGCAGCCTATCCTCATCCTGGCTGAGCAGGGCGAGGTCCTCGTCTGGGACCTTGTAGAGCGGCACCTCTGACTGGTTCACAGCCGTCAGGATGTTGCAGAAGTTGGCCAGCGTTACCCACACGTCCACTGAGAACCTGTGCAGGGGGAAGAGGGGGGAGCTGAGCAACCCTGCGATCTCCATCCCACCCCACAATGCCCCTGGTCAGGCCGGGGGACCACAGTGCCACTGGCATGCTTGCTAATCAATTCCCTGCCTGCACTGGGAACCATATCCCAGGGAGAGCCTGGCCACCCTTTTCCCAGCTCCCTCATCTCTTTAGGCCACATGGGGGCTTAAGCCTGGTTCAGCCTAGCCAGGTTTCTAGCCCTCAGTGGCGTTCAGAGCTTGGAAGAACAAAAGCAGTTTTCTGCGCAAGGATCCTCTGCTTCCAAGCCTTCATCCCCTGGCCCAATTTATCAGTGCTGTGTATTGCTGGCCTACCCGGAGGGGGTCAACACACGTTTCTAGTCCTGTGTCTGTGTTCTTCGCTGCCCCGTCCCTCTCCTCTTGCTTAAAAAGTAAAACTGGAAATTCCTATTTATTTAAAAGCCCAAACTGAGCAAGAGAGACATACGTTTTACATGTACTTTCCTCCTCCTCCTCCACTAAAATGCCCTGCCATTGATGCCTACGTGGTGGTTGACAGAGCCACATATGCTGCAGACAGGTCCCTGTCCCAAGGAGCTTGCAGTCTCAATCTGGACGGTGCAAAGGCTGCATAGAGGAAAGGGAGAGCCAAGGAGACAGGATGCAGGGCTGAGACAGACGTTTTTGGATTCCTCGTTATGTTTGCAGAAATTGCAGATCATCCCCCTGCCGGCTCGCAGGGACATCTGTGGAACCCCGCCACTCACCCCACACTCCGAAATGCCACTGCTGTTGGCCCACTGAGTCATCACAAGTCCCAAGGGTTGCTCAAGAGGGATCTCTGGCACATTGCAATCAAGGGCATCCGAGACTGGAAACCCAGCCTGGCCCCTCTTCCGCTCCTCAATGATCTCCATTACGACCTTTGACAGATTCAGATAATCTTTAAACCTGTCGAAATATTGGCCCCCAACCATGGCAGGCAGAAAAAGTGGCGCAGGCATGGAGGAGAACATGGAACACATGGTCTGTGATCTGCGCTACGCAGGCACAACTCCTTTGATTGATCCGGAATGGACATGCCCATTCCCCCTCCCCTCCTTGTCCTTGGAAAGTATGATCGCGGTGATGATTTTGAAAAGCAAGCTGCGCTAATGGCATGTAGAAGCTTATGCATGGGCCCCCAAGAGCTCCGGGCCCCAGGGCTTCAGCATGTCCTTGGCTGCTGGAAGGGGGGTGAGCTACAGAATAGTTTCAATAACAATAAGATCTCCCAAGCCCATTCACCAGCTAATGGGCAATACAGAGGCCCATTAACTCACCCGGCCACTCTGTTTGATTAACAAAAGGCAGAATAATGTCAACATCATAGATGGTTTCTTTCTCACACTTGCAGAGTTCAAAATCAGAGGCGGGACGGCCACCCTTACAAACACTTTTCTTTTTCTTTTTTGTCACATTCGTTCCCCACATTCATTGTCATGACATAAACCCCAGGTGGCTTTCATCTGGTTCACAGGGAGTATACCATCCAAGCATGACCAGAGCAGACCAGACCACACACACATACACAAGAGTCTCCCCATCTACTGAGCCTAGCTCTTCGCCAGTCTGAATGTCCCAGCTACTGAAGAAGGCAATTGCTCAATACTTGAAACACAACATTTTGTAGCTCAGAAAATGTGGTAGTTCCTCTTCGTTCACTACCACACACACAGAGGACACACTTGTTTACAACCCTAATTTTTTTTCTAAATATGGTGATGTCCTAAGAAGTAAATCTTTACACTCAGGTAAGTGTGCATAGGATTGCAGCCTACAAGACACTCGTTTTCATAAGAGAAACACTTTTCTGATATTGGAACTGATGCTACCTGAGTGATTGGGTTCTAGGTGACAAGAATGGTGGAAGGCAGCCACATGATCAATCAATCAGATTTTATTGCGGTCAAAGACCCATAGAGAAAATAAAAATAGAATACATATGTAAAATAATACATTGAGTAGCATGTCATGAATCTGCATAAAATATGACAAAACTACCTAAGTAGAGTAGCACAGTGAATAAAATGAGATACATCTGCATAAAATAGAACAAAGGATAAGAACTGTGCCAAAAGTTTCATAAAAAAGATTTAAACCGTTTGAGTTGGGCGGCATATACGTATTTGGCAGCAGACCACGTATGGGACCTGTTTGAGCCGTTCAAAAGACAAATTAGGAGCCATTCAGGAGATTTACTGGGATACATTTTTGTAATTGGGATAATATATTTGTTGCGTCCGGGTAAGTAGAGTGGACAAACGAAAGAAACATGTAAGAGGGTTTCTAAATGACCTGCATTACAAGGGCAGATGCGTAGGTCGTATGCTATTCCCTGATACCTCCCTTCTAATATAGCTGAAGTTAGACAGTTGAATCTGGCCTTGGTAAATGCATGTCGATATTTGGGAACTATTAAGAAGTCCAAATATTGGGCATGATTCAAAGGGTCGAAACTCAGATTGTAATGCAAGGGGGAACAGATTTTGGATGCTGCAGCGATTGAGCTTTGATGATCTATATCTTTAAGTCGATTTCGAATAGTATGCCTAACCATTGCTGGGTCTAGGAAGGCTAAATGTTCTAGGGAGAAGCCTAGCCTGGGGAGTTTAGCATGAAAGGATTTCATCCACATGGAGAGATAGGAGTAATAATAATAATAATAATTTAATTTCTGTGTCGCCTATCTGGCCGGTGGCCACTGTAGGCGACGTACATCTCGGTTACAATAAAATACATGATAATAACACAATACAAGCGATAAACTATAAAACAATGACAGTTCAGAGTACTGGGCAATTAGTCATAGAGATTAACCCTCCCCGGAAGTCCCGAAGGCCTGTCTGAAAAGCCAGGTCTTCAAGGCCTGGCGGAATACATTCAGGGAAGGGGCATGCCGAAGGTCATACAGGAGGGAGTTCCAGAGAGTGGGGGCCGCCACTGAAAATGCCCTCTCTCTTGTCCCCGCCAACCTAGCTGTTTTAGTTGGCGGGATTGAGAGAAGGCCCTGTGTGGCTGATCGTGTCGGGCGGCATAATTGGTGTCGTTGGAGGCGCTCCATCAGATAAACTGGGCCGAGACCGTATAGGGATTTAAAGGTTAATACCAACACCTTGAATTGGGCCCGGAAAACAACTGGAAGCCAGTGCAGGTCGAACAGCACTGGAGTGATATGCTCCCGGCAATGACAGTTTGTAAGTAGTCGAGCCGCCGCATTTTGTATAAGTTGTAATTTCCGGACCGTTTTCAACTGTAGCCCCACGTAGAGCGCATTACAGTAATCCAAATGAGAGGTGACCAGGGCATGTACCACCAATGGGAGCTGATGAACAGGAAGGTATGGTTGCAGTCTACGTATGAGGTGTAATTGATACCAAGCTGCCCGACTCACTGCCGAGATCTGAGCCTCCATGGACAGCTTGGAATCAAGAACAACCCCAAGGCTGCGGACCTGGTCCTTTAGGGGCAATCTCACCCCATCGAACATCAAGTCAATATCTCCCAACCTTCCTCTGTCCCCCACGAGTAGCACCTCGGTCTTATCGGGATTCAGTTTCAACTTGTTCCTTCCCATCCATCCATTCACGGATTCCAGGCACTTGGACATGGTCTCCACAGCCAACTCTGGTGAGGATTTAAACGAGAGATAGAGCTGAGTGTCATCTGCATATTGGTGACACTGCAGCCCAAATCTCCTAATGATTGTCCCCAGCGGCTTCATATAGATATTAAATAGCATGGGAGAGAGGATAGAGCCCTGTGGCACACCACAATTGAGAGTCTTTCCATAGGAATGCTAAATATCCATTTGGACAGTTATAGGTAAGTTTGGTCCAGTAATTGAACACAAGAGACCATGCTTGACATTCAATTGAAGTTAGGCCAACTTCTAACCTAAGAGCGGCATTTGAAACGCATCTTGGTACACCCAGAATTTGACGCAAAAAGTTTGAAAATACTGATTCTATTGAGGGTTTGTAGGCGCTGATCCAGAGAGGGGCATCGTAGAGTAATTGTGGAATGATCTTAGTTCTAAAAACCTGAATAGCTGCGGGAATAAACTGCCCCCCTGTGGTGTAAAAATAACGTAGTATATTTTTCATTGTGGTCCGGGCAGTCATAACTGCAGCTCGAATGTGTGGAGCCCAAGAGAGGGAGGAATGAAACATAATGCCAAGGTATTTGTAACACAAAACTTGAGTGATTTGTTGGCCATTAATTGTCCATTCGGATACTATATGTCGCTTTGTAAAAGATATAATTTTAGTTTTAGAAAAGTTAATAGTTAGGTGATTATCAGTGCAGTATGACATAAAGACACGCAGCAGGCGTTTAAGGACAACTTTAGAGAATGATAAAAGGGCTGCATCGTCTGCATACAGCAGAATAGGGCATCTGTGTTCACTACCTTTAGGTGCATGGAAATTTGGGGAGAGGCACCTTGTTCTCAAATCATTCAAAAAAAGATTGAAAAGTAGGGGCGCCAGGACGCAGCCCTGTCTAACCCCTTTTGTTGTGGGGATCGAGTTGGTCAGACCCCCATCACGTCCACTCGGACGCGTAGTGAGGTGTTCAAATGGAGGTTATAAATTAGAAGAAGCAATCTTTTCTCGATTGTCGTTTTTGCCAATTTTTCCATACTTTGTCCCTCGGGATGGAATCAAACACAGATTTTAGGTCCACAAAAGCGACGTATAGGCCGTTCCCCACTCGGTTCCTATACTTTTCTGCTAGGTGATTTAGAAGTATACAGTGATCTAGAACAGATCTTCCCCTCCTAAATCCTGCCTGTTCCCAGCCCAAGATATTATCCTCCTCTATCCATGTGGCTAATTTTCCTTTCAGGTAACTGGCATACAGTTTCCCTATTACCGAGAGGAGGCTGATTGGTCTATAGTTAGTGGGATCATCTCTCGGCCCTTTTTTGTAGATAGGAATAACTATAGCTTCACGCCAGGCCTCGGGAAAATGGTCCGTGTTATTTATAAGAGTAAATAGGTTAGTCAGTATGGGGGCCCACCAATCTTGGTGACTCTTCAAGAGCTCCGGGGGTATATTGTCAGGGCCCGGGACCTTCGTAGATTTTAAGCCCCCGATTAGGTCTATTATTTCTTTCTGGGTAACAGGTGGCCATGCTGGAAGATTTTCAAAATCAAAGGTGAAGGGATAAATAGGGGGATTATGGGACGTACATTCTTGCATATCTGTGAAATATTGTTCCCAGATGTAAAAAGGGATATTACATGGAGCATAGTTGGTGGACCTCAAGGTCCCAGAAATAAGAGAACAGAATCTTTGGGTGTTTTTGGTCTTAGCTGCATGTATTAGGGACTTACAGCCCTCGTGCTGTGCTTGCCTCTTTTTGGTGGCTATTAAGGACTTGTATTCTCTTTTAATGATGTAATTCTCGGAAGGGAGAATGCTGAGATTGTGCTGTCGGTATTGTAAATAAGACTGTCTTAATTTCCTCTTGGCGATTGTACATTCTTTGTCGTACCATCTTGGGAGACCTTCTCTTAAATTTGACCTAGTGGTAGGAGTGTTGGAAACTAGGAAAGAGTTTAAAATTGCTGTCAGGGAGTCATAGAGGTTTAGGGCCTTTGAGAGAGAGGGGGTATTCCCTAGTTGTTCTTGAATAGCCAGGGCTGAAGAGGAAGAGATAAAAGCTTCTATGCTAGAAGCTATTTGAGGGGACCAGTTAGATCTCCTGTATGTGTGATGCGCTAAGTTGGCTATCAGGTTGTACTCAGCATCTAAACAGCTCTTCTCTGTCAGTTGGACTAAGAGGATTAAGGGTAGGTGGTCACTGTCTTGTCTCGTACCCACAGAGAAATTGACTATTGCGTTCAGTAACTGGTGGAAAATTATTGCGTAATGGATTACACTGCTTCCTCTGCTGGAAATATAGGTGTATTCGGCGCATATATCCAGAGAACATAAGAACATAAGAACATAAGAAGAGCCTGCTGGATCAGGCCAGTGGCACATCTAGTCCAGCATCCTGTTCTCACAGTGGCCAACCAGGTGTCTGGGGGAAACCCGCAAGCAGGACCCGAGTGCAAGAACACTCTCCCCTCCTGAGGCTTCCGGCAACTGGTTTTCAGAAGCATGCTGCCTCTGACTAGGGTGGCACAGCACAGCCATCACGGCTAGTAGCCATTGATAGCCCTGTCCTCCATGAATTGGTCTAATCTTCTTTTAAAGCCGTCCAAGCTGGTGGCCATTACTGCATCTTGTGGGAGCAAATTCCATAGTTTAACTATGCGCTGAGTAAAGAAGTACTTCCTTTTGTCTGTCCTGAATCTTCCAACATTCAGCTTCTTTGAATGTCCACGAGTTCTAGTATTATGAGAGAGGGAGAAGAACTTTTCTCTATCCACTTTTTCAATGCCATGCATAATTTTATACACTTCTATCATGTCTCCTCTGACCCGCCTTTTCTCTAAACTAAAAAGCCCCAAATGCTGCAACCTTTCCTCGTAAGGGAGTCGCTCCATCCCCTTGATCATTCTGGTTGCCCTCTTCTGAACCTTTTCCAACTCTATAATATCCTTTTTGAGATGAGGCGACCAGAACTGTACACAGTATTCCAAATGCGGCCGCACCATAGATTTATACAACGGCATTATGATATCGGCTGTTTTATTTTCAATACCTTTCCTAATTATCGCTAGCATGGAATTTGCCTTTTTCATCGTGCTGTCCACTACAACCCCGAGGTCTCTCTCCTGGTCGGTCACCGCCAGTTCAGACCCCATGAGCGTATATGTGAAATTAAGATTTTTTGCTCCAATATGCATAATTTTACACTTGTTTATATTGAATTGCATTTGCCATTTTTCTGCCCATTCACTCAGTTTGGAGAGGTCTTTTTGGAGCTCTTCGCAATCCCTTTTTGTTTTAACAACCCTGAACAATTTAGTGTCATCAGCAAACTTGGCCACTTCACTGCTCACTCCTAATTCTAGGTCATTAATGAACAAGTTGAAAAGTACAGGTCCCAATACCGATCCTTGAGGGACTCCACTTTCTACAGCCCTCCATTGGGAGAACTGTCCATTTATTCCTACTCTCTGCTTTCTGCTTCTTAACCAATTTCTTATCCACAAGAGGACCTCTCCTCTTATTCCATGACTGCTAAGCTTCCTCAGAAGCCTTTGGTGAGGTACCTTGTCAAACGCTTTTTGAAAGTCTAAGTACACTATGTCCACTGGATCACCTCTATCTATATGCTTGTTGATACTCTCAAAGAATTCTAATAGGTTACTGAGACAGGCCTTTCCCTTGCAGAAGCCATGCTGGCTCTGCTTCAGCAAGGCTTGTTCTTCTATGTGCTTAGTTAATCTAGCTTTAATAATACTTTCTACCAGTTTTCCAGGGACAGAAGTTAAGCTAACTGGCCTGTAATTTCCGGGATCCCCTCTGGATCCCTTTTTGAAGATTGGCGTTACATTTGCCACTTTCCAGTCCTCAGGCACGGAGGAGGACCCAAGGGACAAGTTACATATTTTAGTTAGCAGATCAGCAATTTCACCTTTGAGTTCTTTGAGAACTCTCGGGTGGATGCCATCCGGGCCCAGTGATTTGTCAGTTTTTATATTGTCCATTAAGCTTAGAACTTCCTCTCTCGTTACCACTATTTGTAACAATTCCACAGAATCCCTTCCTGCAAATGTTAGTTCACGTTCAGGGATCTGCCCTATATCTTCCACTGTGAAGACAGATGCAAAGAATTCATTTAGCTTCTCTGCAATCTCCTTATCGTTCTTTAGTACACCTTTGACTCCCTTATCATCCAAGGGTCCAATTGTCTCCCTAGATGGTCTCCTGCTTTGAATGTATTTATAGAATTTTTTGTTGTTGGTTTTTATGTTCTTAGCAATGTGCTCCTCAAATTCTTTTTTAGCATCCCTTATTGTCTTCTTGCATTTCTTTTGCCAGAGTTTGTGTTCTTTTTTATTTTCTTCATTTGGACAAGACTTCCATTTTTTGAAGGAAGACTTTTTGCCTCTAAGAGCTTCCTTGACTTTGCTCGTTAACCATGCTGGCATCTTCTTGGCCCTGGCGGTACCTTTTCTGATCTGCGGTATGCACTCCAGTTGAGCTTCTAATATAGTGTTTTTAAACAACTTCCAAGCATTTTCGAGTGATGTTGACCCTCTGGACTTTGTTTTTCAGCTTTCTTTTTACCAATCCCCTCATTTTTGTGAAGTTTCCTCTTTTGAAGTCAAATGTGACCGTGTTGGATTTTCTTGGCAATTGGCCAGAGGTTTTAATCCATTGAGGATAGTAAGGTTCCGACTACCAGTTAGGCGGGATAGGCAAATTCCCGGGTAGTTAACCCTGGGATCCTTCAAGGCCCTGTCAAATGGATGGACATAGTGTTCATTGTCCTCACCCCCCCAGAGATTCGATGCCATGAGAGTATCATTATTGGGACCAATCCTGGCATTAAAGTCTCCCATAATGATTAATAAGGCTTTGGGGTACCGGGCCTCCAACTCTGTTATATAGGAATCTAAATCATCCCATATTTGATCGATGTGTACTCTTGTCAGGGAAGGGGGGATGTAAACATTAATTAAGAGAAGGGATAGAGTACGAAATGACAACAAGACAGCCATTGCAACATTGTTACAGGGGTGGATGTTTCTAAGATGCGCCATCAATGAAGTGGAGGTTAGAATTGCCATGCCTCCTTTGGCTCTACCTTTGCTTTTGCCCGAAGATGACACTGCTGGCAGGTCGAAAGAGGTATAGCCGTCCAGGAATAAATTGTGGGTGTTCCAGGTCTCCTGGAGGAAGATTATGTCATATTGATTCAGAAAGGTTATCAATTCTAAATTATTTTGTTTGGCACTCCATCCTGTGATATTCCATGATAGCAACTGTAAGGGAGAATTGGACGACAGTGGTGAAACAGGAGGCTGTTAAAGAAGGGGCTGTTATAGATTCATGTTCAGTGGTTGTTGTAGGGGGAGGCTGTCAGTGTAATTCCTCTATTCGGTTTAAAGAACCTGTAACATCCACAAATATTGCGCCCGAAGTCTTAGCAGGAAAGGCGTAATTATTCATCGTATGAGTTGGCTTGACCTGAGGAATGTCGGTATCCGGTGGGGAAGAGTAGGGGTGTTTTTCCAATGGACTCATATTAGGGTTCAGATCCACCAATCGTTGAGTTAGATGGCGTAGCTTGTTGATGATCATCGATCGCTCTGTATCTGATAATTGGGAGTATAGTTCCATAAGTTGGAGCTCCTCCGGCTCCAATTCATACATTAGGGTTGACAGAGTTTGGATCCGGCTGGGAAGATCAGAAGAGCGAGTTGGCATTGAAGGACTAAGCTGTAAGGAGGACAATGTAATATCGCAAGTTGATGACGTCCCTGACTCAGAGAGGGTCATGTTGGGAGATTGAGACTTATAAGTCACTAATGATGTAGGAGGAGCAGAGTTTATATAATAACTCTGTATTATTAAGCCCCTGGTCTGGAGGTTTTTCCTTATACAGTAGATCTGATTAGCGATATCTGAAGAGTGCAGGGTGAGAATCAAGCGACAATGGTCAGATTTAAAGGACGCATTAACCATAGATTTGATATAGTTTGTGCGATATAGAGGGTGCAGAAATTGAGCAAAGCAGTTATCCAGAAATGGGATGCTTGGAAAAGAGGGCCAGCGTCCCGGAGCCCTCCGATTGTATGACACTACCAATTTATCCAGTTGAAGTACAGGATTCCACAATTGGGTATTGCTAAAAGTTGTCCTTGTATTCAATTGTGGTGTCAGTGGCAAAACGTTTGGTTCTTCAGTCTTATTTTGGAAGTTGTCTCTGAAGGATTTGCCCCCTTGGTTCGGAGAGGTGCCATTCTTTTGTAAGCAGATGTTGTTAGGTTTAATCTGGGATTGTTCCCTGGAAATGTGGTTCGGGGTCTGGGTATCGAGGAGCTTAAATAGCGGCTTAAAGTTCATTTTTCTTTCAGGTGTAGGTTTGGTGTTCTTAATATTCTTTGATTTCTTGGATTTGCCTGTTTGTTTCTGCCTTCCAGCGCCTGATGTAAATTTCTTCGGGGGCTTGTTGTTGTTTTTACCCGCTTCTCCAGCATTCCATTCCTGTTGTGCACTGGTAAGTGGTGAGGTTGCTGCAGTTCCATGTTCCGACATACTCTGGGGGAGGTAAGGCCCAAGTGTTTTCATCAGTGTGGTGAGTAGATTATTTGTTTCTGCGATGAACACTTTGACTAGGCTCAGTTCTTCAAACAAGAGGGCTTGCCAGCCAGAGCCAGAAATCTTGTACGGGGAGAACGATGTAGACGTTAAGTGGAGTGCCTCTGTATTCCTCTCAGGTGAAGATGGTAATTAAGAACATAAGAACATAAGAAGAGCCTGCTGGATCAGGCCAGTGGCCCATCTAGTCCAGCATCCTGTTCTCACAGTGGCCAACCAGGTGCCTGGGGGAAGCCCGCAAGCAGGACCCGAGTGCAAGAACACTCTCCCCTCCTGAGGGTTCCGGCAACTGGTTTTCAGAAGCATGCTGCCTCTGACTAGGGTGGCACAGCACAGCCATCACGGCTAGTAGCCATGGATAGCCCTGTCCTCCATTAATTGGTCTAATCTTCTTTTAAAGGCGTCCAAGCTGGTGGCCATTACTGCATCTTATGGGAGCAAATTCCATAGTTTAACTATGCGCTGAGTAAAGAAGTACTTCCTTTTGTCTGTCCTGAATCTTCCAACATTCAGCTTCTTTGAATGTCCACGAGTTCTAGTATTATGAGAGAGGGAGAAGAACTTTTCTCTATCCACTTTCTCAATGCCATGCATAATTTTATACACTTCTATCATGTCTCCTCTGACCCGCCTTTTCTCTAAACTAAAAAGCCCCAAATGCTGCAACCTTTCCTCGTAAGGGAGTCGCTCCATCCCCTTGATCATTCTGGTTGCCCTCTTCTGAACCTTTTCCAACTCTATAATATCCTTTTTGAGATGAGGCGACCAGAACTGTACACAGTATTCCAAATGCGGCCGCACCATAGATTTATACAACGGCATTATGATATTGGCTGTTTTATTTTCAATACCTTTCCTAATTATTGCTAGCATGGAATTTGCCTTTTTCACAGCTGCCGCACACTGGGTCGACATTTTCATCGTGCTGTCCACTACAACCCCGAGGTCTCTCTCCTGGTCGGTCACCGCCAGTTCAGACCCCATGAGCGTATATGTGAAATTAAGATTTTTTGCTCCAATATGCATAATTTTACACTTGTTTATATTGAATTGCATTTGCCATTTTTCTGCCCATTCACTCAGTTTGGAGAGGTCTTTTTGGAGCTCTTCGCAGTCCCTTTTTGTTTTAACAACCCTGAACAATTTAGTTGCATCAGCAAACTTGGCCACTTCACTACTCACTCCTAATTCTAGGTCATTAATGAACAAGTTGAAAAGTACAGGTCCCAATACCGATACTTGAGGGACTCCACTTTCTACAGCCCTCCATTGGGAGAACTGTCCGTTTATTCCTACTCTCTGCTTTCTGCTTCTTAACCAATTCCTTATCCACAACAGGACCTCTCCTCTTATTCCATGACTGCTAAGCTTCCTCAGAAGCCTTTGGTGAGGTACCTTGTCAAACGCTTTTTGAAAGTCTAAGTACACTATGTCCACTGGATCACCTCTTTCTATATGCTTGTTGACACTCTCAAAGAATTCTAATAGGTTACTGAGACAGGACTTTCCCTTGCAGAAGCCATGCTGGCTCTGCTTCAGCAAGGCTTGTTCTTCTATGTGCTTAGTTAATCTAGCTTTAATAATACTTTCTACCAGTTTTCCAGGGACAGAAGTTAAGCTAACTGGCCTGTAATTTCCGGGATCCCCTCTGGATCCCTTTTTGAAGATTGGTGTTACATTTGCCACTTTCCAGTCCTCAGGCATGGAGGAGGACCTGAGGGACAAGTTACATATTTTAGTTAGCAGATCAGCAATTTCACCTTTGAGTTCTTTGAGAACTCTCGGGTGGATGCCATCCGGGCCCGGTGATTTGTCAGTTTTTATATTGTCCATTAAGCTTAGAACTTCCTCTCTCGTTACCACTATTTGTCTCAGTTCCTCAGAATCCCTTCCTGCAAATGTTAGTTCAGGTTCAGGGATCTGCCCTATATCTTCCACTGTGAAGACAGATGCAAAGAATTCATTTAGCTTCTCTGCAATCTCCTTATCGTTCTTTAGTACACCTTTGACTCCCTTATCATCCAAGGGTCCAATTGTCTCCCTAGATGGTCTCCTGCTTTGAATGTATTTATAGAATTTTTTGTTGTTGGTTTTTATGTTCTTAGCAATGTGCTCCTCCAATTCTTTTTTAGCATCCCTTATTGTCTCTGAGATTCGTGGTAGGAGTCAATAGTGATCACCTCAGAGGGAGGTCCATCATTCACTGAATTTGTAGTGCAGTTGAAACCAGTGTCTAGCTGTTGGATGTATAGAACTTGTATAGTGGATGAACCAAGAGACAGGCCAGAACACTGACAGGCCAGTGTCCAAATAATCATTCAAACCAGAAAGTAGGTTTAAGTGTCACTTTACTGACAAGGTTTAGAACAACGACTTCACAGAATACTATTTCCCCCACACCACACTGGTGTCTGCTTGCTAACTATATACAGATAAGACAGCTGCCTGAGCCTTGGTTGCTTAGCAACATGTCCTTGGGTTTGGCACGAACACCTCCGACTTTCGCTCTCCTGTCCTTGCAGCTCACTTATGGAAATTTAACCTCTTCTGCTTCGGTTTAACAGCTAACACTAGCAACTCCTCAGCCAAGGTTTTAGCAGCTGTTTCGTCAGCATATGCTTTTACTGAGAAGGGTTGCTCTAATGTCCATTCATGTAACACCGACGATATAGGATTTGTTTCTTGCACAGTTCGAGGGTGTGATAAAGAATGCGACGTGCTGTGAGTATATGGAAAATAGTTCGTCATTTTGGCTTGAGATTTGTTTGTCAAAATATCCTCCTCCATATCAGTTCCCCACTCCTGCTGGCGTCTCCTTGATAAAACCATTTGCATACAGAGCTTGGAGAGTTTGTAAGGTTTATTGAGTAGTTGGCCCGAGTGAGACTGTAGTTGATAGATTTATTATAGAGCTGCCTCGCTAGTTTTGTGCCTGGAGTTTCATTTCGTCTGGTGAGGTAATTAATGGCTGTAGCTGCAGCTGGAGGTTAATAGCATTTCCACTCCTTCGGACTGTTGCTGGCTGTAATAGCCTTTTAATAAACAAAGTTCCGAGCGTATGTATTCTAGTGCTGTTGAGGCTTGTAATCACAAACTCAGGAGTGTTAAATTCCTGAGAGTAAAGGCTAATTGCAAAACGTTAAGAATAAAGAGTTGAGCGTGCTCAAAAGCGTGTCTTACCGGAAGAGAAGTCTCACCGGAAGTCGGCAGCCACATGGACATGTGTGAAGAGGCTAGAGGCTATAGTCAAAGAAAGAATGGAAGAATGAAAGGAAAATGTCTTGGCCACTGTGGAGAGTCTTCTAGCATGCTTCCTTCACTGTTCTTGCTGACTGGATCTCATTGTAGTGGAGGGAGGTCACTCAGCCACTGAGAAGACTCTTCTCGGTGGTAAACACAATGCCCTATCATGAAGTCTCCACCTCTCACTGCACTGAAAACCACGCCAGGTATACCCCTATAAATGCCTTCCAGTATTTCAAACGGTGGGTGGGCTGGAATCCAAACCTTCTAGGTGACAAGAATGGTGGAAGGCAGCCGCATGGACACACTACTTATTCACGCTGATTGGCTCCTCGGGATGTCTGCTATTGTGGAAGAAGTTGCATGGGGAAAGGACTGAGGAGTGTGAAGATGATAGTGGAGAGCAAGCAAGCAAGTGAGGGGGTGTGGCATGACTATCATGAAGGGACCCTGCACTTCTGTATTTGCAACTACCCCACTGCACTTACCTGGGAATAAGCTCCACTGAACACAGTGGGACTGAACTTCTGAGTAAATATGCATAGGATTGTGCTCTTAGAGTATATTTCCTCCAAGTGTTATTATTGTATTGGCATGTTGCCAGCTTACATGGGTGATCCCCCTACTTTGTAGCAAACGCCCGCCACTAATGGTGCTGGTGCCACGTCTCCTTTATTTAAATGGTTGCTTGGTGCCCATGGACAAAAAGTTCACATAACGCCACAATGGCACCAGGCATGGGAAACATGCGCAAACAATCACAAACAAACACACACAGACACGATTGTGTTTACCACTTGGAGGAGTCTTCTCAGGGGCTGACTCACCTGCGGGGCACTCCCTGGGTGAATGGCTACTCCTGGAAGGCTGCAATCCTGTGCACGTTTACTTCAAAGTCCCATTGAACACAGTTAGGCTTACTTCAGAGTAAAGAGGTGCAAAATTGGGCTACACAGCCCACTGATGAGCCATCCTGATCTAGAGTATTTGGCACCCTCTGTTCCTACTGGGAGGAAGGACAGGATATAAATCAAATAATAAATACATAAATAAATTATTACAGCCCTACAAGGGAACCCCCACCCCCCAAAGTCACAGAGGGATGTGATCTCACCAGCGGTTGCCTTTAATGAGGCATGCCGCTGCATTCTGTACCAGTTGCAGCTTCTGGACTGTTTTCAAGGGTAGCCGCATTACAGTAGTCTAGGCGAGAGGAGACCAGGGCATGTACCACTGATGGAAGCAGATGATTGGGAAGGTAGGGGCGCAGCCTCCGTATCAGATGGAGTTGATACAGCACCGCCCGGCTCACAGCTGAGACCTGAGCTTCCATGGACAGGTGGGAGTCAAGAATGATCCTGAGGCTGCAGACCTGGTCTCTCAGGGGCAATTGTACCCCATCGAGCACCAGGTCCAAATCCCCCAGCCTTCCCTTGTCTCCCACCAACAGTACCTCGGTTTTGTCAGGGTTCAGCTTATTCCTTCCCATCCAGCCACTCACCGACTCCAGGCACTTGGACAGGGCTCCTACAGCCACTCTTGGTGAAGACTTGAATGAGAGATAGAGCTATGTGTCATCCGCATATTGGTGACACTGCAGCCCAAATCTCCTGATGATGGCCCCCAGCGGCTTTATATAGATGTTAAACAGCATTGGGGAGAGGATGAAACCCTGTGGCACCCCACAAGTGAGAGGCCAAGGATCCGAAACCTCATCCCCCAATTCCACTCTCTGGTACCTACCAGAGAGGAAGGAACAGAACCACTGCAATACAGTGCCCCCTATACCCAACCTCTCCAGATGGTCCAGAAGGATACCGTGGTCAACAGTATCAAAAGCCGCTGAGAGATCCAGGAGGACAAGGAAGGTGCATTCACCCCTATCCAACACTCTCCTCATATCATCCACCAAGGCAACCAAGGCTGTTTCAGTCCAATGTCCTGGCCTGAAGCCTGACTAAATAATAATCCACTTCCTCCAAATGCGCTTGCAACTACTTCACCACCATCCGCTCAACCGCCTTGCCCAAGAATGGTAAATTTGAGACTGGGCAACAGTTGTTCAAATTTTGGGGATCCAAGGAGGGCTTCTTTAGAATTGGTTTTATTACTGCCTCCTTGAGGGTTGATGGCATTACTCCCTCTTCCAAGGAGACATTTCCCACCACCCTGATCCCCTCACCCAGTCTGTCCTTGCAGCTCTTGATGAGCCACAACGGGCAGGGATTGAGTAAGCAGGTGGTTGGCTTTAAGGTTGAAAGCACCTTGTCCAGTTCATTGGAATGAAGAAGCTGGAACCGATCCCACATCACCAGAGAGCCACTGGCCAACTCTGGCTCGCTCACTGTATCCACAGCGCATGGAATCGCACTCTTTAGACGGTTGATTTTATCCGCAAAGTGCTTTGCAAACTCATCACAGGAGGTTTTAGTATGTCCCATTGGTTTCAAAGCAACTGGACCGACCAGGCTTCAGACCACTTGGAACAGACTCCTGGGACAGCACTCTGCGGATGCAATAGAGGCATCATGAAAATTACATTCTGCTGCCCTTATTGCCACATGGTAGGCTGCCGCAGCCGCTCCGACCCGTGTCCGATCATCATCAGAGCAAGATTTCCACCACCGGCGCTCTAACCGTCTCACCTCCCCCTCAGAGTTCGCAACCATGGAGTATACCATGGTGCCGTCTGAGTCCTATTCAGGGGGAGAGGGCATTTCGGAGCCGCCCGGTCTAATGCCCCAGTGATTGCCTTGTTCCACTCCTCCACCAGGATCTCGACCAAGTGCCTGACTGCAGGCTCCATAAAATCCCCAAGCGCATTCAGGAATCCATCAGGATCCATCAGACACCTGGGGTGGACCATCCTAATGGGTCCTCCACCCCCACGGAGGGTTTGTGGCAATGAAACGTCTACTCTCACCAGGTAGTGATCTGACCATGACAAGGGGGTGATGGATGTACCACCCATTTTCAGATCACTTCCCTCCTCTCCCGAGACAAACACAAGGTCGAGTGCATGACCAGCTATATGGGTGGGCCCCATGGGAATTAGGTGCAGCTCCCAGGAAGCCATGGTTTCCATGAAGTCCCGAGGGCCTCTGTGAGGATGGCCTCCGAGTGTACATTAAAGTCCCCCAGTACCAATAAATTTGGGGACTGTGCTCGGACATCCGAGACCACCTCCAGCACCTCAGCCAGGGAGTCCGCCACGCAGCAGGGTGGATGGTACATGAGCAGAATCCCTAGACTGCCCTGTGGGCCCAACCTCCAGTACATGCAATCAGCAACCTCAGGGGCATCAGTACCAGGGTGCGGAGTGTGCGGCCTGCACCCGGGTGTCACCATGAGGGGGGTGACACCCAGAGCTGCCCCGCCCCGTGCCGTTGCCTGGCAAGGCTGCTCCAACTCCTCGGAGGTGGGCGGGCAAGACCGGGAGCAGCGTCAGCGGGGTGAGGGAGGCATGCCGGCATTCCCAGGCCTTCTCTGGCTGGGTGCCCCTCTGGCGCGCATCCTCCAAGGGGCATGGACGGGGTGGCTGGTCCCGAGTGCATGTGCGCACACGAGCACAGCCACCTCGTCCATGCCCCTGGGAGGGCATGCACCTGAGGTCCGCACACACCCCCGCACTCCCGCTAGTGATGCCGCTGAGCAACCTTGGTCTCACGGAGAGGCGGCCTGGTGAGAACCAAGGACCTCCGATAGATAACCACCACTCCCCCTCCCTGACTTCCAACCCTCGGCTGCTGTGCATATAGGAACCCAGTTGGACACATGGCCTCAAGGATGGGAGCCACAGCCTCATCCAGCCAGGTTTACGTAATACATGCCAGGTCTGCGCCCTCATCCAATATCATATCATGGATGAGAGATATGTTTTGGGTGACGGACCTGGCATTGCACAGCAGTAAACAAAGGTCAGACAATGGAGTCCTGCATCCCCCAGCTATCTTTCGGCTTTGGGCCAGCCGACAGGGGACAGATATGCACCTCTCCCTAGTTCTTCTTACCTGACATGGCCTGCCCCTAGCACTCCACCAGCATCTGCCTCCCAGCCTCATTATATTTTGGTCTCCCACCCCCCCATCACTCCCCTCCGATTTACACATGCCCTCTGATTTAAACATGCCCCCAACACTGGCGTCCGCACTCCAGTAGGCCAGCCACCCTTAAAACCACCCAGAGAAGCCTAAAATCCCACAGCCCCACCAAAGACCACCCCCACAACGATTAATTTAAAACCTCAGTTATCAACCCTGCCCTACCTCCCACATCTGGGGGACAGGACAAACCCTTGCCCTTGTATTGTCCCAGAAAAGCTCCTCTAAGGGACGATCTCCTTTCGTGCCATCTCCTCAATTACTACCCCACCATCGGCGGACCCACCCCCATAGCAGTCTTGTTTTTATCTGCCAGCCTCTCAATTACTACCACTTTAAAAAGATGGTACTTGCTGACTGAACTCCCAAATCAAAGGCTGATAGGCCTGAGTCTGCAGAGAGGTCAGTCTCTCATAGAAGTCCCACTGATTGGGTCAACCCAGCAACAGCAACAGCTGGGTGACTGGCGTCATCTCCTGTGGAGATGTTCTTAAATGGATTTCCTCTCCCTGGAGATATTCTTAGGTGGACTTCCTCTCCTGGAGCCAAAGTCTGCAAGGAGGTCCGCCCGACAAAAAACAGTAGCCGCAGCTAGATGCTGGTGTCGTCTGGTGCCAGCTCTCCTGTAGGGATCTTCTTAAATGGACTTCCTCTCCCTTTAGATGTTCTTGAGTTTTTAAGTGGACTACCTCTTCTAGCAGAAATTGCTGAGTAACTGGGAATCTAGATGGGCAGCCAAAATGTCAAAGTACAGAAGGAATGCAAACTTCATTCATGTGAACAGAGCTCCTGTCAGCAAAAAGTACTTCTTTTTATCTTCTAATAACGTTCCTGCATTTTTGCAGGGGCGGGTGTGCCGCCACCCTATTTCTGGGAAGACTCGGGAAGGTTCGAGAAAAATTTGTAATTGGTCAGGTGGGGCATCTTGACCAATTAGGGGAGGGATTGAGCAGCTATATATAGCCTGCTCCTCCCTAAAAACGCGCCTTTTTTGCCTTGCGGCACCCCCCCACCCCTCCCTTGTCAGTATGGGCTCTGCTAGTCGCCAGATGGGGCTGTGTAGGAACTTTTTTTTGGAGATCCTGATTTCAGAATCTCTTTGGTTTTGCCTACTCCATACTGCTTGGGTTTGATTCAATTGGCTTGCCTGGGGGGGTTGTGGTGATTCCGGTTTGGCTGGTGTCAAATTCGGGCAGGTGAGGTAATTGGGGTTAAAATTGAGGCGGCTGAGGCATATTGGTAAAGGGCACCCCCTGGTGAAACATCAAGGCGTAATGTCTGGTGTGGACCTGGGGAGTGTCCACGTGGGACCAGCTTGCACATCATGGTGAACGCCTGTACGGCGGGGCCAGGATGCGGAGGTTGGAACAACATACCTGACTCCAATTGCAAGGAGGGATAAGTTTTCCCACATCCTTGACTGGGGAGTTGCAGTACGATGTGACTGACTTGCCTCCTGGTTTGGAGGGTCTATACCCTCATAGATAGGTTGAGCCTCACCTGCCCGAAGTATTCTATATTCATTGATTGGCTGATTTGAATTTGATTGATTATGTGTTATATTTTAATAAATATAACATCTCTCCATATATGTGTCACGAGTCTTCTTTGGTGTGGTGGCAATGGCTTTCATTAGTCACATGAATGTCCAAAGCTCCATCATTTTGGAACTGATTACAACACGATAGAAGAGGAATGCAATGCAGCTCAATCTTTTTTGTTTTTAAGGTGCAATGATTTCAGCATCTAAAATGTAACTTCAGGCACTCTTTCTTCTTCGGATTCCAAAGGGGTTAAAAACAGTTCCTAGCACTTCGTTCCTGAGCTGCTTCCTCCCCAGACCTCAGTTTGTCTCCTCATAGTCGCTGTCTCTCTGGAAGTGCAGTGTGAATGGTAATGACTGCCTCCCTCCCGAATGAGTCCATTTTCCTGCTCTTGATGTTGTGTATATATACACACTGCAACCTACCTTACAAACCACAGAGACATGAAAGGGAGAGAGCAAGACAGAGAGAGAGAGGCACACACAGACAAAGCCCTCCTACCAGACAGCAGACAACCCTCCGGTGTTCAAACCAGCCCTTCCTTAATTTCAGCCACAGGTTTGCAGATTAGAAGCAAAACACAAAACAAAGCAGTAGGACCATCAGAAAACAAAGATATTTTTACAATAAGTATATACAATAAGTATATACAAAGTATACACAAATAGGTATATACAAAAGTATATACAAAATGTCTTTAAATGTGTGCATGTATGCTAGGGATTCCTTTTTTGTGATTTGAAAGTGCGATCAGGAACTCAGAACATCTCTGGAAAAAGAAGAATGTCAGCATCCTCTCACTAAAGCTTGGATCTGGAGCTTTGCCTAAGACGTGTCAGGCTTGCAAAATCCAAATGTCTGCTTTGCACTTGTCACTTACAGCTGCTCACAGTGGTCTAAAAAGAGGGAAGTCAAGGACGTAGCGTCTCACATGCAGCCGTGCTGTGCACTGCAGAGCATTCAGGGCTACATCTGTCACCAGACAGGGATGGAAACACATGTGGATTAAAAACACGGGATTAATGGAGCCCTGCTCACCAGCATTTGAAATTCTGATGGTGGCCCCCAGCTCTGCGGATCGAGGCCAATCTGGAGGAGACCTGAAAATCAATAACAGATGCTCCAGCCAAATAAATGAAAATCAAATCAAGCACTGACATGAAGCTACAGGGAGGAAAGCTAAATGAGCTGATGGACATCCAGGTCTGGAAGCAGAAAGGGAGAGGGGCCTGGGATCTCTGGGCTCACCTAGTTTCAAAGGTGAGTTCACATCCACACCCTTGGACAATTCTAACCAGAACTTCTCCTTTGCTCAGAGATGAGCAGACCTTCCAGGCTCCCCAAATGGATCTGAGGTGGTTTAAGACAGCTTTCGCCATCCTGGAACCCTGACCTCTGGAAGGCACCAGGTTGGTGAAGTCTGGTTTAGAGGTTTTTGATAAGAACTGCCTCCTGGATCAGGCCAATGGCCCATCTAGGCCACCGTCCTGTTTTCACAGTGGTCAACCAGATGCCCATTATGGGAAGCCCAGATTTCCTTTGGAGGTGGCATATAAGCAATCTTATCATTGGCTACCTCAGCCATCCCACCTGCAAATGACCAAGGAGGCAAAGCGAAGAGACAGGCAGGCAGGACAGGTTCTCTGCTCCACAACCTTTTTTTCTGGCCAGAACTCTGGCTGCAGCCTTCTGCACTAGCTGCTGTTTCCTGGTCAAGGGCAAGGGAAGCCCCACATAGATGGCTGCAAAATGGCTATAATGGGTTGGCATTGCTTTGTGGTCTCATTGCTGTCTCTCTTTATGTCGTGTCTTTGTTTTGCTGTACTGTGATTTGATGTTGTACACTGCTCTGGTACTGGATTTGATGAAAGGCACTAGAGCAATGTCTGAAATTATTTATTCCATACAAATACAAATGAGCAGAGGAGTCCCAGCACCTCTTTGGGCTCATGGTGGGAGGTGGGTGGATTCTTGAATCTGCTTGCCCAGTAGATTATTGTGGGTCCTCCCCACTAGGAAAAACAAATAATAATGCCAATGCAGTGTGTGGGGCAGGATCCAACCCCTGCAGAACAAGAAGCGCTGATGGCATTTGAGGGACACCTTTGCCATCCTTCAAATTTCATTTTCCTTCAACGGGGCCAAAGATAGCATTTATGACAATCTGGATGAAAGAAAACTGGCTAAGAACATCAGAACGTAGAACAGCCCTGTGGGATCAGGCTACTTCAATTATGTCACCGCTTTTTCATCTTTTTTCCTAAGCCAAAAAGTCCCATACAGGGCAGACTGGCAGCTCCAATGTCAGTGCGGTAGTGAATCCGTTCCAGGTTTTAGTCTGAACTTTCAAGTTGAAGAGCTCCTTGGAAGTTCAGGCTAAAACCTGGAGCGGATTCACTACCGCACTGACATCAGACCCACCAGTCTCCACAGACCGTCTCCACAGACCCCAAATGTGTTAACTTTTCCTCATAAAGGAGCAGCTCTAACCCTTGATCAGTGTCAGGGTACAGGGGCTCTCCCAAGCTCTCAGAGGTCTCTCCACAGAAACCCAGGAGCAATTTGTTCTTCAGTAGCAATTTCCAGAGGAGTAGCCATGTGAGTCTGTTGCAGCAAAAACAACAGACTTGTGGTGTTTGGCAATTAAAAAGTAAGTGATATATTATAACATTAGCGTTCATGGACCACTTTATCAGATACACAGAATATTGCCTTGAGTTTATATACCTTGTAAACAGAGAGATCAGAGAGAAATGATCTCTTCTCGATCGTCCCAGAGTGCAGGACACGGAATAATGGGCTCAAGTTGCAGGAAGCCAGATTTTGACTGGACATCAGGAAAAATGTCCTAACTGTTAGAGCCATACGACAATGGAACCAAATACCTAGAGAGGTAGTGGGCTCTCTGACAGCCATCTGTTGGGAATGCTTTGATTTGGATTCCTGCATTGAGCAGGACTGGATTTTTATTTATTTATTTATTTATTTTATTTAATTTATATACCGCCCTAAGCCCAAGGGCTCTCTGGGCGGTGTACATAAAATAAAACAGTCAGGAATATATAAATACAATAATACAATAAAATCAAGCCAACAAAGGTAAACAAAAATAATCAAACAGCAGCAAAATACAACAATACATATAATAAAACGCATTAAAATGCCTGGGAATATAAAAAGGTTTTCACCTGGCGCCAAAAAGATAGCAGCGTCAGCGCCAGGCGCACCTCATCGGGGAGACCATTCCATAGTTCGGGAGCCACAACCGAAAAGGCCCTATTTCTAGTCACCACCCTCCGAGCTTCTCGATGGGATGGTACTCGGAGGAGGGCCTTAGATGTTGAGCGCAGTGTATGGGTAGTTTCATATTGGGAGAGGCGCTCGACCAGGTATTGCGGTCCCATGCCATGTAAGGCTTTATAGGTCAAAACCAGCACTTTGAATTTAGCCCAGAAACAAATAGGAAGCCAGTGCAGATGAGCCAGAACGGGTGTAATATGAGCGGACCTTCTTGTCCGCATCAACAATCTGGCCGCTGCATTCTGGACTAACTGTAGTTTCCGAACTGTCTTCAAGGGCAGCCCAACGTAGAGCGCATTGCAGTAGTCCAATCTAGAAGTTACCAGAGCATGAACGACTGAGGTGAGGTCTTCACTGTCCAGATAGGGACGTAGCTGGGCTACCAATCGGAGATGGTAGAAAGCATTCCTTGCCACTGAGGCTACCTGAGCCTCAAGAGACAAGGAAGAGTCGATAAGAACTCCCAAGGTACGAACCTGTTCTTTCAAGGGGAGTGTAACCCCGTCCAGAACAGGGTAAACATCCACCATCTGGGCAGAGAAGGCACTCACTAACAGCGTCTCGGTCTTGTCTGGATTAAGCTTCAGTCTGTTAACTCCCATCCAATCCATTATCGCGGCCAGGCAACAGTTTAGTATGTTAACAGCCTCACCTGAAGAAGATGAAAAGGAGAAATAGAGTTGCGTGTCATCAGCGTACTGGTGACAACGCACTCCAAAACTCCTGATGACTGCGCCCAGCGGCTTCATGTAGATGTTGAAAAGCATGGGGGACAGAACCGATCCCTGCGGGACTCCACAATGGAGAGTCCAGGGTATCGAGCAATGTTCCCCAAGCACTACCTTCTGGTGGCGACCCACCAAGTAGGAGCGGAGCCACTGCCAAGCAGTACCCCCAACTCCGTGAGTCTTCCCAGAAGGATACCATGGTCGATGGTATCAAAAGCAGCTGAGAGATCAAGGAGAATCAACGGGGTCATACTCCCCCTGTCCCTCTGCCGACAAAGGTCATCATACAGGGCAACCAAGGCTGTTTCGGTACCAAACCCAGGCCTAAAACCGGATTGAAACGGATCGAGATAATCAGTGTCATCCAAGAGCCCCTGGAGCTGGCCGGATGGCGTTATAGGCCCCTTCCAACTCTACTATTCTATGATTCTATGAAATGCAGATAATACAGACTCAGAGATAGTGATAATTACACAATTACCTGCAACTCAAAATAGCATTTCATATGTCTGAAGTAGACTGTAGTCTTTGAAAGCTTACTGGGGCCTTCCACCTTTTGGGGTCTGGGGGCACATCTGGGAATCTAAAACTCTTTTGTTGGCACCATAAATACCCATTTCACAGAAGGAAAACTAGTGATGCTTGCCCCCAAACACACACAGAAACACACAAATGGCAAGCAAACTACTTCCAGCCCCCCCCCCCATAAAACAGACAAAAAAAGCAGGTCACCACCACCACCCCACACGCAGGCAACTCTCTACAACCAAGCAACCAACACAGTCCCCAAAACTCAATTGTTGTTTTTTGGAAAAGAGGGGCAGGGGGCCTTGATGGGGACCATGGGGGGGGAAGGGTTGAGGGTGGTGTAGCGCCCATGGTGGGTGCCATGTTTGGAAGCCCAGGCTTAGGCCATTTTATTTTTATTTTTTAGTCTTTAAGATGCCACAAGACTCTGTTGTTTTTGTTCTCCAGAAGGCACTTAGTAGAAATAACACACACACACACACTTACTTGTCTGTGGGTGACCCTCAGATTTCCACGTGGCATTGCAGGGAGAGGAGTGCTAGGAGGGAGAGGTGGACCTTTTCCTTCCATGATGCCACAGGGAAAGCAATTGGATGTTGTTGCCCATTGAAAGGGGATAGAGGGTTCTACTTTCCTGCCTAACTCCCAGGGAATTACATTTCAATCCCTGACCCATCTCCTTAATCCCAAATAGCTGAACTTTGATTGTGATTATTTGGTAGAGAGAGAAATGCACTCTGCACATGCCCCAAGGGTGCTTTCTCTCTCTCTCTCTCTCTTTACTTACCACTTCCTGTATTCTGGCATGGCACAGTAAGGGACCAATCCTCAGTGACCCCCTCACTTGTTCAATTAAGCGCTGTTTATGACAGCAGAACTGCAGGCATGGCACTGGTTGTGGGATTAGGCCCTGTTTTAACACTGTGATTCCCTCTGTTTTGAAGCATGCAATTTAGGGATTTAATCACAGATAACAGCTCTGCCGGTAGGTGGATCTTATCTTCACCTTCCAGCTTTCCCCCGTTGCACGTCCCCTACACACGCACGCCAGCATACATTGATCATTTCCCCTGCATTCTCTAAGCTTTCCTTATCTGCTTTCTCTGGGATGAAAGGATTCTTTTTAAAGATATTAGTATAATTTGCTATCTTTCAGACTGATTCAGGGCTAGCCTTACTATGAAATGAAGCTTCAGCAGCTGGCTCCAGAGCAGACACCATTTTTTGTCCCAAGTCCTCATCACTGTACTTTTAAGAGAGAGAGAGAGAGAGAGAGAGAGAGAGAGAGATTCTGGCTGATGCAGATACTCCATTTTGTGCAGAGCTTGGAAAAGTTACTTTTTTAAAACTACAGCTCCCATCAGCCTCAGCCAGCATGGCCACTGGATGGGGCTGATGGGAGTTGTAGTTCAAAAAAGTAACTTTTCCAAGCTCTGATTTTTTGTGTATGGGCTGGATGAGGCATCCAGCTGTTTTCACACTGGGTGAATATAAGAAGAGCCCTCCAACTGGATCAGTCTAAAGGCCTCATCTAGTTCTGCCTCCGGTTTCCCACAGTGGCTGCTGACTGGGTGCCCACGGGAAGCCCACAAGCAAGAGAAGAGGGCAACTGCCTTCTCCTGGTGTTCAGGGAGTTTAATCCCTATGCTCTTCCAAGGCGTTGATTTCACAAATACAGCTATTGAGCAATGCAGTTAAGAGACATACACATGTGAATTGGGTCTAACATTTCAGTGTACTTGTGTTCTGCCTACTGCAATGCCAAGAATTAAAGCTATTGCATTTATTTTTGTAATTTACAGTGTTTGTACCCTGCTCTTCAGCCAAAGTTTTAATTAGCAAAAATTCCTGCATCAGTTTAGTTAAAAACACAGTATTGTAAGGTTTGATAACTTGCCCCATGTGTGGCATAAACTGTTTTGCTTCTCCTGCTGCTGCTGTACACACACACACACACACACAATGCATGTACCTTATAATCATTGGGAGTCATAGAATGTTAATCAACATTCTAACCGCTCAGGTGGCTGTGGCAGTGTGATGCGGATGAGCAGCTGTAGTGAAATATAAATTTAGCTGGGGACAAATCTGAAATGAGCTAGGCCTCATAATAAAAAGGAATGTTATGGTAGCATAGGAAGCTCCTTTATACCTGATTGTCCAGACTGTTTGTCCTGATTGCATGTTATGACACTCCCAGTCTATTCTGTTGGACTGGGGTCCTCTGGCATAAAGACAGGCTGGCTGTATTCATGTATGGGATCAGAAGCGTTACAATCCACTGATCTCTGATTTTGGACTCTGGACAAGAGGCTACTGTAAGGAGAGAATATGGAGAAACCGACTGGTTCCCCATCGGAAAGGGTGTGAGACTGGGGTGTATTTTATCACCATATTTGTTTAACCTATACTCAGAACATATCATATGGAAAGCAGGATTGGACCAAGATGAAGGAGGTGTGGAAATTGAAGGGAGAAATATCAATAATTTAAGATATGCAGATGATACCATACTCTTAGCAGAAACCAGTAATGATTTGAAATGAATGCTGATGAAAGTTAAAGAGGAAAGCACAAAAGCAGGACTACAGCTGAACGTCAAAAAGACTAAAGTAATGACAACAGAAGATTTATGTAATTTTAAAGTTGACAACGAGGTCATTGAACTTGTTAAGGATTATCAATACGTTGGCACAGTCATTAACCAAAATAGAGACAATAGTCAAGAAATCAAAAGAAGGCTAGGATTGGGGAGGGCAGCTATGAGAAAACTAGAAAAGGTCCTCAAATGCTGAACACCAAAGTCAGGATCATTCAGACCATGGTATTCCCGATCTCTATGTATGGATGCGAAAGTTGGACAGTGAAAAAAGCTGATAAGAGAAAAATCAACTCATTTGAAATGTGGTGTTGGAGGAGAGCTTTGCAGATACCATGGACCACGAAAAAGACCAATAACTGGGTGTTAGAACAAATTAAACCAGAACTGTCACTAGAAGCTAAAATGATGAAACTGTTATCATACTTTGGACACATCATGAGAAGACACGATTCATTAGAAAAGACAATAATGCTGGGGAAAACAGAAGGGAGTAGAGAAAGGGGAAGACCAAACAAGAGATGGATTGATTCCATAATGGAAGCCACAGATCTGAATTTACAAGATCTGAGCAGGGTGGCTCATGACAGATGCTCTTGGAGGTGGCTGATTCGTAGGGTCTCCATAAGTTGTAGTCAACTTGAAGGCACATAACACACACAAACATATCTCTGATTCTTATTGCTCTTGGAAGTCTCAAGCTTTGCTGTCATTTTTTGAGGGTCCCAATGTTAGGCAGACTAGGAGGTGGGAACAAGTGAGGGGAGCTGAAAAGCTCAGATTTGAGTGAAGGGGCAGGCAGAGGGATATGGTTCTGGGTAATGGGGGTCACAATGAGCAAGGGGGAGGCACTGTGCATAATCTGTGGCCCTCCAGATACTGTTGGATCAGACCCAGCCGGCATGGCCAATAATCAGGGATGATGGGCTCAACTTACAGGAACCCAGATTTCAGCTGAACATCAGGAAAAACTTCCTAACTGTTAGAGCCACATGACAATGGAACCAATTACCTAGAGAAGTAGTGGGCTCTCCAACACTGGAGGCATTCAAGAGGCAGCTGGACAGCCACCTGTCGGGCATGCTTTGATTTGGATTCCTGCATTGAGCAGGGGGTTGAACTGGATGGCCTCGTAGGTCCCTTCTAGCATTACAATTATATAATTCTTTGGGAGTTGTAGCACAAAGGCCTCTGGAGTGCCACATCTTAGCCACCCTTGTTCTGTGGAGAGGTGCAGTTGTGTACAACGGGCTGCCAGCTGGTCCCAGTTGCTGCGAAAATAAGTAGTCCCAAGAACCAGTGATAGGAATTGGGCTGAATTTTTTCACATACAAATTTTCAGCTAGATAGCAAAATCTTTGACTGGTCTCCTAGTTGTTGCAGTGGTGGTGGGCCCAGAAAAAGCAATGGTTGTCTGGGCTTAAAAACATGGATAGGAATGAGAAGTCAACTTTTTTTCTCAGAAAAGGGCTGAAACTGTCAAGCGCTCCCCATTCCTTCCCCCAACACATGCACGTCATTAGATGCCCTGCATCCTTCCTTCGTTATCAAGGAGGCAGTGGCGACACCCCATGGATCCACTTGGCATAAAATGCCTGGAAGGTTTCTCGAGTGTCTGCTCATTTATGAATGTGCTCTAATCTCCATAAGACTGGGAAAGTAATTAATAATAATTAATGGGTCCATTAGTCTTCTGCTGGCTGTGATAATACCTATTCAAACAGATGTAGTTTTGTCTTTGCTTTAAGAGAAGCAGATGTGGAGACCCTCCACATTCAAAGTGCTCACGTTTGTGTTTAAAGCCCTGAACAGGTTAGGTCCTGAATATCTAGAAGACCGCCTCCTTTCCGACAGACCCTCTCGGGTGTTGAGATCAGCCCAGGGAGCCCTTTCAGTAGTCCTGCCACCCTCAGAAGCTCAGAGGGGTGGCCAGGGAGAGTACATTTTCTGTAGCAGCCTCTAAGCTCTGGAACTCCCTCCCCATTGAGGTGCATCTGGCAACTTCATTCTACAGGAGGGCCCCACTTACCGGCACTTCGCATTCCGGCGTTCCGCTAATGCGGCGGCGGGAAATTCCCCATTTTAAAGCTGTTTCTGCAATTTTGCGGCATTTTGCGGCATTTTCGCGCAACACGCCCCATTATAATCAATAGGGTTCCGCTTTACGGCGATTTCTGCTTTACGGCAGGGGCTTGGTTCCTAACCCACTGTATAAGCGGGGCCCTACTGTACAACTTTCGGCAAATGCTGAAGACACACCTCTTTACCTTGGCCTTTGATACCTGAGATTAATGTTTTCGGGACCTACCCTATTTTCTGTGGTGTTATTTAGGTGTTTTTTAACTACTTTTAATTATGTGTTTTAAAATTGTTGTAACCCACCCTGGGACCTCTGGTAATAAATTCCATCATCATCATCATCATCATCATCTAAGGGATATTTGGATCTGTTTATTTTATATATCCACTCTGATTTATGCATGTTCAAATGTTAATGGTTTGGCCTACCAGCCTGGCCCTGCCCTTTTCAATATCCAGAGGGAGGGACTTCAGTTGTCAGGTCGCAACTTTCTGGCTGGCTGTTTTTACAGTTCTTACTTTTTGTAAAAACTTTAATTGTTTCTGGGTGCTAAATATGAACACAGGCAGTTACCTTATACTGAGTTAGCCCATTGTTCCATCTAGCCTAGTATGTCTACACTGACTGGCAGCGGCTCTCTAGAATGATCAATGGGGGCACTTCCAGCCCTACCTGGAGATGTTGCCAGGTATTGAAACTGGGACCTCCAGTATGCAAAGCAGGTGCTCTAACACTGAGTTACTGCCCTTTCCTAAATATGGGGAAAGGCTGCTCACAAACAAAGTTAATATACAGTACAGGATAGGTATACAGAAAATATATAGGGAAGTGTTCTAGGCTTGACCTTCAAGGCTGTGAGGCAACATGAAGAGGTAAGGCCAGAAATGGAAGCAGAGCCCAAACAGCTAAGGTCATAATCAGCACCTGGATTAGAACACTGGCCCAGTGGGACCTCAAGAGGACCACCACCTTTGAGCAGGTGGCAATGGCCATCATAAATTGGCAGGCCTTATCCCCTCAGAAAGACCTACAAAGCCTGCAAAGTTCTTCCAATTCAGCAAAAAAAAGAAAAGAAAGTAATAGGCAGTTCCCCCCCCCAAAAAAAAAGCCTCAAAGTTTTAAGGTTCCTTGCATGCACTCTCTCTCACACAAACTCATACGCCTGCATTGATCTATCTGATATTTGGTATACTTCTTTCCTGTTATTGCAGACATAAAATCCGCAAAACAACATCCAATTTTTCCAAGAAATGCAAAAGGTGTCGCAGAGAACTTTGTCTAGCTGATTCCTTGCACAGAATCTCCTGCCCCTCCAAAGAGGCTACTATGCCTGAAAGTTACATCCAATTCTACTGCACTTTTGTTTTGTCTTTAAAAGCACTTTGTGGTTTCCCCTTCTAGTCAATGGGGAGACTCTAGAAACAAGATGACCAACTGAGGCACCGAGATGAAGCAATCTCCCATCCAAAGTGCTGAGCCAGGTTCCAAAGTATTTTTTTCCTGGTGTGTACCTTTAAAGTTAAGGTTGTATCCCTCAGGGTTATTAAATGTCCCTCCCAGTCTGAGGCTCATCTGAAATGATAACTCAGCATTAAATGTCCGACTGGCTCACACAGCCATAAACATCTGCTGAGCAGGGACCATTTGGGAGGCTGTCAAAAGGGTGAGATTAGCTGATCTAGTGGCATTTGCTTCTGCTCCAATTTAGAGGCTGGATGGGCTGTCAATGGTTTTGCATTTCAGCATTTTGGAAGAGGGAAGCCACAGAGCAAAACCAATTTAATGCCCAAGATTCTCAAGGTGGCCAATTATGAAGTTGTTTTGGAACATAACACCAAGATGGTTGCCTACCCTTTCATGTTCAAAACTACTATTACTTTCCCTTTTTTTATTTATTATGGAAATTATATCTAAGAGAATTGCCCAAGTGTATGAAAATAACATACAGTTCTACATATTTGACATGTTTAACATATATAAATATGTTAACTGTTAACATCGGAGACAGTACTGAATAGCTGTTGATGGAAACCGAAGGAGGAGAGAGTGCTTTCACTCTCAGGTCATGAGAACGTAAGAAGAGCCTGATGGGTCAGGCAAAAGGCCCGTCTAGTCCAGAATACTGTTCTTATAGTGGCCAACTAAATGCCTCAATGAGAAGCCAACAAGCAGGACCTGAGCAGAACAACACTTTCCACTCCTGCTGTTTCCATCACCTGGCATTCAGAAGCATACTGTCTCCAACCGAGGAAGGTCAGGTCATATCCATGGATGGCACATGAAACCTATTATGGCCACAGTGTATTTAGTTGAAAATAGGTATAATACAAGTCATTACAAGTCCCAGTTTTTCCTTAGGGGGAAGATACCACTTTATGTCACAATCAGTTGAAAAGTGGCAGGCATGTGTAAAACAAACTCACACCCATTATGCACACTGTCATTATCAATAGGTAGGGCACATCTTCTCATGGCTGGAGATCCCTTCCCTCGATTCTAATTCAACCTAGTTCATTGGCTTATGGATTTTGTCACAATTTGGTAATCTTCTTGCTCCCACAGAGAGAAACAGAGACACTACCTAACCTTCTGAGATGGGAATGGGAATCCACTCGTCGCAGTGAAAAGTACAACATAACAATTGTTAAGTTTAAAAATGGGATGGTATGATCAGTCACTTAGCTGCACAATGAACAGTGGGACCACAAGGAAGTGAAAGGTCATGTCTATTGTGTTGTTGTTGTTATGTGCCTTCAAGTCGATCACTACTTATGGCAACCCTATGAATCAGTGACTTCCAAGAGCTTTTGTCATGAACCGCCCTGTTCAGATCTTGTAAATTCAGGTCTGTATTGTACTACCCAGTAACTAAGGCCATTCGTCTTGGCACATGAATTGTGTCGCTAGGAGAAGCTAGGAGTGGCATAGCAATAAACAGCCTGCACATCACTAGCTTTATTTATTTATTTATTTATTTTATTTAATTTATATACCGCCCTAAGCCCAAGGGCTCTCTGGGCGGTGTACATACAATAAAGCAATCAAAATATATAAATACAATAATACAATATAGCAATACATACATCAATAAAATAATGCAATTCTCAAAATTAAATAAATAACATTATTAAAAGAAAAGGAAAAAAACATTTAAATGAGTCATGATCAGAGAACTTCATACAGCCAGTTTTTTTATACTAGATATGCTCTGCTTTGTTGCTGCAACCGACACCCTGGCCAATAGGATAGTTTACATAGCCTAGTGAAATACTGGCTTCTTTTTTGAGTTTACACGGCTCAGCCAAGGCTGTGGTGGCCAGCCCAACTATGTTTATGGTCAGGTCATATCCAACAACACTGCACGAAACCTATAGTCCTCTGCCATGATACTGTGTAGCAGATAACAGTTAATGCCATCATTACAAGCTACCACTTTTCCAGAAAAAGGGGGGAAACTTATGTCAAAACTGTGATAGGCATGAAAAAAATTGTACCCTATTTTGGCATGTGCTCTTGATAGGTATGCACAGTTGGGCTCCATTGGGTCCAGCCTGTGAAGCAGAAGCGATGCTCGACTGGGGATCCCATCCCTCAATTGCCACCTCAACCAGGCTCAGTGCATCAAAGAATAATAGCAGAACAGCTACCCCCACATCATTCAAAGGATAAAGGACCACTATGGTTGTTGCACATGAAGAACATAAGAACATAAGAAGAGCCTGCTGGATCAGGCCAGTGGCCCATCTAGTCCAGCATCCTGTTCTCACAGTGGCCAACCAAGTGCCTGGGGGAAGCCCACAGGCAGGACCCGAGTGCAAGAACACTCTCCCCTCCAGAGGCTTCCGGCAACTGGTTTTCAGAAGCATGCTGCCTCTGACTAGGGTGGCAGAGCACAGCCATCACGGCTAGTAGCCATTGATAGCCCTGTCCTCCATGAATTGGTCTAATCTTCTTTTAAAGCCATCCAAGCTGGTGGCCATGACTGCATCTTGTGGGAGCAAATTCCATAGTTTAACTATGCGCTGAGTAAAGAAGTACTTCCTTTTGTCTGTCCTGAATCTTCCAACATTCAGCTTCTTTGAATGTCCACGAGTTCTAGTATTATGAGAGAGGGAGAAGAACTTTTCTCTATCCACTTTCTCAATGCCATGCATAATTTTATACACTTCTATCATGTCTCCTCTGACCCGCCTTTTCTCTAAACTAAAAAGCCCCGAATGCTGCAACCTTTCCTCGTAAGGGAGTCGCTCCATCCCCTTGATCATTCTGGTTGCCCTCTTCTGAACCTTTTTCACCTCTATAATATCCTTTTTGAGATGAGGCGACCAGAACTGTACACAGTATTCCAAATGTGGCCGCACCATAGATTTATACAACGGCATTATGATATCGGCTGTTTTATTTTCAATACCTTTCCTAATTATCCCTAGCATGGAATTTGCCTTTTTCACAGCTGCCGCACACTGGGTCAACATTTTCATCGTGCTGTCCACTACAACCCCGAGGTCTCTCTCCTGGTCGGTCACTGCCAGTTCAGACCCCATGAGCATATATGTGAAATTAAGATTTTTTGCTCCAATATGCATAATTTTACACTTGTTTATATTGAATTGCATTTGCCATTTTTCCGTCCATTCACTCAGTTTGGAGAGGTCTTTTTGGAGCTCTTCGCAATCCCTTTTTGTTTTAACAACCCTGAACAATTGAGTGTCGTCAGCAAACTTGGCCACTTCACTGCTCACTCCTAATTCTAGGTCATTAATGAACAAGTTGAAAAGTACAGGTCCCAATACCGATCCTTGAGGGACTCCACTTTCTACAGCCCTCCATTGGGAGAACTGTCCGTTTATTCCTACTCTCTGCTTTCTGCTTCTTAACCAATTCCTTATCCACAAGAGGACCTCTCCTCTTATTCCATGACTGCTAAGCTTCCTCAGAAGCCTTTGGTGAGGTACCTTGTCGCATTAAAAGTGGGTAGGAGTACGACCAGTTCTGTTAGCCTTGTGAATAAGGTTTCTAGAGGGGCCATGAGGAGTTGAAGGAAGGATCTAGATGAAATGCCTACCTAGTAACCAAAGAGTCATAGTTACTCTGGCCAGCATGAGTTACCACTTAGCTTACATAGTTAGTTAAGCCAGAGCTTGGAAAAGTTACTTTTTTGAACTACAACTCCCATCAGCCCAATCCAGTGGCCATGCTGGCTGGGGCTGATGGGAGTTGTAGTTCAAAAAAAGTAACTTTTCCAAGCTCTGATTAAGCTGATGTAAGTTTCCCCATTCCAAACTCTGCTCAGGAGCAGGGGCTACTGCTGACTGAGCCAACTTGAGCCTGGCAGAGAGAAAATGGAAAATGGAAATGGGCTGCCTTCAAGTCACTCCCGACTCATGGTGACCCTATGAATAGGGTTTTCTTGGTAAGTAGTATTCAGAGGGGGTTTACCATTGCCTCCCTCTGAGTCTTAGAGGCAGCGACTGGCCCAAGGTCACCCAGTGAGCTTCATGGCTATGGGGGGATTCAAACCCTGGTCTCCTAGGTCGTAGTCCAACACTCTAACCACTATGCCACACTGGCTACCTAGAGGGAAAATCAGCCTCCCTTTTTTGTTTGCATAAGTTCCGCCAGGTCATGTGACTGAGCTGAAAGAGGTTTGGAATAAGTAGAAGTTTCTTCTCGCCCCATCCCATCCTTTTTGGATCCTTTACGCTGGAGTAACTTCAACCGGCTTAAGTTCCACTGGTTGAGCCATGGCTGAGCCAGCAGCTCAGCTGGGTTGAAGCAGTTATCCCGGCATATCCTAGGATATGCTGAGTGGGATTAGGGAGTTATGCTGGTGTAGCCCTGGCTGAGTCCTGGTTCAGCTGGGACAACCCAAGACTGCAACACAAGATGAGTCTTTATTGCAGCATGAGACTTGGTAGGCAATGCCTTCCTTGTAGAATCCTAGAGCTAGCAAGGATGAAATGGCAATTTAGCCCTGGCTGAGCCCTCTCTCTAGGACATAACCAGGCCTATAAACCACTCGTGCGCAATCATTACCCTGCCTCAGCATGAAATGGGCTGAGAGTTGTGATGTGTTTTGTTATCAATGGACTGAGAAGCCAGCAGAGGAGGAATCAAGTTAACAGGGTGAAAAATGAAGATAGCAGGCATGCAAACAGCAACAACATCCTGAACACTAAAAGGAGCATCATGGTATCTCTGTCTATCCCCAACTGCAAATGGGCACTATGTTCAGCATGCTTTGTCACCAGGCACTTGAAGGCTAGCACCAATCCCCAAAACCCCTCTATTAGTACAAATGGCTCTTGATTGGATTTTAGTATGTTTAAGTTCTTTATTTTTTTTAAAAAAAAAAACCAGGCTTCACAGAAACGATTGCTAATCAACCAAACTAGTGGACTGTTCAACATTGATCTAGATTTTTATGCCCATCACAATGCATTCCATTGTATTAATAGTGGGTTTCTGGAGCTGAATTTAATTTGTTTGCACAACAAAGTTTAGTTCCCACAAAAATTTAATTTGTTCCCTCCAAAGAAGTTCCCTGTGAGTGTTTGTGTTCAGTATTCTTCAGATCTCCTCTGGCTGCTTGAATGGTCTCTTAATATTGTTGGGATATTATGGGACACCTGTATCTCTCACCCAACGATATTTGATTTTGCTGCTCGATATCTAATCATGGATGTTTTGCTAGATTTAATAGCTAGTTTAAGCTATATCAGTTTAATAGCTGACATACAGTGGTGCTCAGTATCTGGTAGTACTGATAGCTGATATGCAGTCAGAAATCAGGATGGTTTTCAAAGCTGCAACCTTCAGGAAAAAATTTCCACACTGGAATTTGCTGACGACCCTCTATGGGTCTGCTGCAGAATCCCTGTATGTTGCAGAAGATCTGGACCTGCTCTGTGTTTATCTCCACTCAGTCCACATGGAGCAGCACTGGGACTTATCCCTGCTTGTTTGTGAACAGAGAGTGTCCTAGAACTCACCCAGATTCCCCTTGCAGTTACTGGTTCCTCATTGCAGAGGAAGGCCAGTGGTTAGGGCCCCAAGGAGAGTTATCTTTCACTTGTCCTTCTCGCTGATAAACTGCTGGGTTTGCTTGAAAGCCACCAGTGCAATATCATACTTGACAATATTTAGCCAGCATGTGATAGTATTATACATCAGATAATATTTGACAGTTGATATGTCTGGCATTTTTATCTTAATAGCATTTGACAATGTGCATTTGTTGAGTATTTGTATCACGTTCTTTGATACCTTGAGGCTTTCAGGGGAAGCAGCTCCAGGATGGGGAGGAGGAGGGCCTCTCCCCTGAAAAGACTTCCAATAACAACAAGATCTCTTTGGCCCAAAATCTATTCACCTGTCAATGGGCACATGACAGATCCATTAGCTCACTTGGCCACTCTGTTAGATTAACAAAGGAAACTAGTCTGACCAGCGGAGCAGGCGTCTGTGCTTCAGAGCCCACTTCCAGGTACAGGGTTCCAAATCAGAGGCTGGAAGGGGACTCACTGAAGTCATCTGTCTCAGGCCCCCAATCCCATAACAATAGATATGAGATGGATAAGGAGGAATGTTGTTTGCCGTCTTCACACATTAATTGGTATGAAGAAGGTCAGTGTGGCGGCAGAGGGTGCTGAAGGGCAGTGCATTAAGCCCTCCCCCCAAACCACATGTCTCCTCCCACCATCCCCATGTTCATCAGAACTTCTGCCTGCTCTACATGTGGAGACTCCTCACATCATGTAGAAGACCGGGAGATCTGGGGTTCCAAATTGTGCAGGGGTGTACAGCATGACTAAGCTGGAGAGGATGGGGGTGGCCAGATGTGTCCATTTTGGTTTCATTTTTCTGAACTTCAGTTCATCACATTTCCACTTTTTCAAAAAACAGAAGTCCTCACAAAAATCCGTCAGTGTTTTGGAATGCATTTCTCTCAACATGCACATTTTTGTGTGAAATTTTGCCTATGTTGCATTTTTGTATGTTATTTTCACTAAATATATATGACATTTCAGGCACCCCTTCCTCAAACAAATGTGCTTTTTTTGTACATATTTTTCTGTTGGGGAACAGCATCACAAAATTTGGAGAAGTACACATTTGGAATGATAGCTGTGTTTCCATTGGTGCATCGTTTTGGGAAGAGTGAATTGGAAAGGTCCTCATTTAAAAGGTGAATCCAGCCCAATTTTTCTCCCATCCTGAAGTCATGACTTTCAGCGTAAGCCTGAATGCATATCCCAGTCACCACCGTGCTTGCTTTCTTCATGTGAACTTGTGTGTGATGAGTTCTGTTGTCAACTTGGCTCCCCAGGTTATGCCTGCTTTTCCTCAATCAGCCAGAATTATAGATTAGAAGCCCAGCCAAAAGTTCATCCCTTCAGCTAGTTTTTAGACCAAAAGAACATAAAGAAGGGGTGTGGGGGGGGGAGGAATCATAGGGTGGTATTGAATGCTAGTCCTACCCATTGAAGTAAATAGACATGACTAACTTAGGTGCATTAATTTCAGTGGGTCCACTCTGAGTAAGACTTAGCTGACTACAACCCAAGGTTTTATTGTAAATTTCCTACTTTCAATAGGATGCTTTTTAAAAAAAGCTGCTTCCCATCAGAAGGAAAAAGCACTCTGCACATGTTTTGTATACCAGCTCCTTTAAAAAAAAAAGTTATCATGCCTCCACATGCTCAGAGATGCTTTGTCCTTAGGGGCTTCTTGGGGAGGTTGCAAGTGGAGGAGAAGTAGAAGCATTTTGGACATTTTCAAAGGCAGAGTCTGTGGAGCTGGAATTCTGGACCCAAAGTTGGCAACCGTAAGGGAATTGCTCAGCAAATCATTGTGCAGAGGGTCCTCTGTTCTGTAGCCTGCTTCTTCACCAGTAGGAGGGTGGGAGGGAAAGAGAAATGTTCATCTGGAAAGGGCTGCCCCCATTTTCAAGGTTTCTCCCAGATGTACTCTTCTCCAGTGAGCTTGGCAGTTGATTAATGCCTCCACTGTGGAGTGACAGTTCAGCCACACAGCGTCACCCATCATTCGCAGGCCATTTCCTCTGAGTTTGGAGACCCTAAGAAATTGTCACCTAACCAGCAGGCACACTCTCTTTCCCAGCTTGTCTTCTTTGTTGGAAAAATGCCCCAGTTTTGTCTAATGGTAGGAAGAGGTGGGGAGATGAAATGAGCTCAGAAAAGCTCAGCATTGTTGTTGCATGAAAGCTGGGAAGCTGAAATGTGTTACTGAGCTTCTCTTAGGGTTATGTATATAGTGTGTGCGTTTGTGTGCGCATGTGTGTGTTTATATGGATGTGACAAAAATATAGCTCTGGAAAAGATGCTTGTTTACAATTCCACAGGACAAATTCTGTGAGGCTTCCCACCCACAGCCCAGCAAGTCTTTTGGACTGAATGCTTTTATAAAAATATTTTTTATTCCAAGAATGGGAGAAAGTTACACAAAGAACCATAAAAAGAGATATTTACAGGAAACAAATAAGATGCTAATGGATACCACAGATTATATATTTCATGTAACAATCATGATTATTAATAAACACTACAATATAGAAAAACCCCACTAAATATTTACTTTTATTTTGAATATTATTAAGTAAAAAAATATTTTTCAATAAATCCGTTTTATTAAATAACATCCAGAAAAATAAGCACAATACCTCTTTTTTTCCTTAGCCAATCTCTGATTATGGGTGTCTGTGTAGATTTCCACCTTTTTGCTGTTCAGATGAGTTCTTGGAAGCAAAAAAATTAAGTAATCATCCTAAATGGGACTTTTCTGTACTTCCCCTTTCAGATATCCGAAAAGATTTTTCTATGGGTTAAGTGGGACATCATCATCATCATCATCATCAATAATAATAATAATAATAATAATAATAATAATAATAATAATATAGTTTATTTCTATCCCACCTTTTGGCCAAAAAGGCAGCTTACAAAAAATAAACACAAATATAGAAATACATGTCAATAAAAACAGTACAATTTACAAAAATTAAATAAGAAGGTAATAACATTATTAAAAAGCAACAATTACATATATGAATGAAGGCATATACAGCGTTGTTCAACTGTCTGCTGGTATTTTCACAAGTGTATCATATAAATATTTGCATCTTAAGCAAATACATGACCAGACCATTTAGAAATTTAACATTGTAGTATTTAAACTTGTGCTATACCAAGATAACAAATGAAAAGGCAGTTAACAGAAAAGCAAAGTATTATTACTGCAAATAGTTTGACAAAATACAGGGCCAGGAAAAACCAGTGTTTGTGGAAACATGCATGTGGAAATAAAGAAAAATACATCTTAACTCTATGATATTGCTACTTCTCATTTCATAGAATCATAGAATCATAGTAGAGTTGGAAGGGGCCTGTAAGGCCATCAAGTCCAACCCCCTGCTCAATGCAGGAATCCAAATCAAAGCATTCCCGACAGATGGCTGTCATTAATTAATTACACATGAGAAAACAGTTTTTAAGAACACAGTTATTCAATACAGCCATTTCAGGTGTAAATGAAGCTCTTGCACTTTAGATGAAAAGGAGTTTATAAATTGTGAAATAAATAAAATACACAAATAATCAAATGCCCAAGTGGGCTCTCACAATAAGGCCCTCTGATGAGGTGAGTAGGAAGAGGGAGGCAGCTCTTCCACACAAACAGAACCACTTGCAGAAAGTGCTGGAGACATGCAGACACAATCAGCATCACCATTAGTTCAGACATATTGAGGAGCATTGCAGGAAAAAATAAATAACTGGAACTGATTTCCCCTTGCAGTCTCAAAGTCTTCCCTTGCCTCCACTTACCAACCCCATTAGTGACGCACTAAAAGCAGGGTGGGGAATCCTTGGCCCTCCAGATGCCGCCAAACCACAACTCCGACATCCCCAGCCGTTGGCCGTGCTTGCCAAGGTTGGTGGGAGCTGCATTATAACCTGCCATTTCTTGAATTTTATCTAAAACTATCACCCAGATATTTTGTTAATTAATTAATTAAAAATGTATATACCTTTTCCATTTAGGTGAAAACACCAAAGGAGTTTCCAACAGCTTAAAATACTACAAAATCCAATGCAAAACCTAATTCAATGTTTATGAATGCTTTTTAACCATGCTGACAACAGTGGATCTGCCTTCTCGCCTCCCTGACGGGAAAATTTAAGCACAAAGGGGAACTTCTGCAAATCAGTCAAAAATCAAATCATTGAGAAATTTAGTTTTAGTTCTGCAAATGCATCCTGCAAATTGTTTATGATCCTTTACATATGCAGCAGCAAATAGACCAGCCTCCTGCAACCTGGTGGCCTCAAATTCCCATCCATCTCTCTGGATTGGCCCTACAGAGACATGTAACCCTTTCACAGACAAATGATCCCACAGTGCACAAATCAGAAGAGGTTTTAGAACCCTAAGTAAAAATTGGATGAGCAGAAATGGACCCTGAATGCCATTCCCAACTAAGCAGCCTCTCCAGATAAACTCTTGGCACTTCATTGAAGGGTAGAATCATCCCTGTGCCATGTGGGGGACAGTTCATCGTCCTCAGCCATGGGGTGTCCTGTGAGGATTCCTCATTGTGGGAGATGGTTAGAACTGTCTTTGCAGAAGAAGCACCTCTTACTCTCCTCAAAAGCTGGAACGTAGCTGCACTTCCCGTTTTTCAACCTTTCACACGTTTTGCATTCCTTATGTGTTTTAATAAGCCCTTTGCCCAGAACTCTTTTTTCTTTTTTAATGCCAGATTTTGTAAGTCATTTGCCCCTTAAGGTGTGTGGCAGGGCCCCATGAGTTGTCCTGCTTCAGGCTGCCTCATAATTGCTACGCCTTTTTGCAAATGAGAAATTATAGCCTGTGCTGTTTCCACATATTTTGAAACACTTGCTGAAGTATGGGGCCTCTGTAACCTAGCCACAGGTTCATTATCCTCTGTTTTTCGAGATGGAGTCCAGAGTCTGTGAGTTCAAATCCCCGCTCGTGTCTCCTGAGTGTCAAGGGCCAGCTAAAGATCACCCCCACAGGGAGTGGCTCAGGGGTGACGTGCCCTGCCACCTGTGCAGCCGTGGGCAAGCTGCATAGTCCCAAGGGGCCCAGTTGCCCCCAGCTGGCAGTTGAGGACAAGGAAGGGGCTGGCTTGTGCAGCTGTGGCAAGCTGAGCAGGCCCTAGCCAGCTGGGGAGGACTAGCCTCAGAGGGAGACAATGGGAAACCCCCTCTGAATGCCGCTTACCATGAGCACCCTATTCATAGGGTCGCCATAAGTCAGGATCGACCTGAAGGCAGTCCATTTTCCATTTTCAGACTGGGGATAATCAGCACAGAAGGGTTGGATCTGCACAGTTTCTGTTTTATAAGGAGAGGCCTCATTTGCGCACAGTCACAGTCTGTTTATAGTCAGCGGGAGTGTCTATTGTGATATGCTTGAGTTTTCTTTGGGCTTTACTGTGTCTTTCAGGTTTGCTCATCTTTGAAATCTGGTAGTCCATACCCATATGCTGATCCAGTGGTGGCTTGGTGCTTGAGGTTTGGTGCTACACTGTGTATTGGTGCTAAACCAGTCTTTGAAGTTTGGGGATCTACACTCCCTTTGGTGCAACCCTTGAATAGTCTGTCAGAGCAGGGAGAGTAGGACCTGTGATGTTGTTTTGTAATTACACAGATATGAATAACAAAGAGGGGGGTATCTGCAAATCAGTTGATGATTTATCATGTGAGCAGGAGCGGCATCTTTGTGTAGCCTGAGTTTTCTTTTCCAAGAGAGCTTGCTAATATACCTTGGTGGTTGAAAAAAATCTGTATAGAAAGAACATTCGAGAAATTTGTTTCAACACTTTAAAGGAACTGTTCTGAAAAACATGTAAAAATTTAAATTAAACTACAACTTGCCATCATCAACATCATCAAAGGCATTGGAGGGGCCTGGCTGTGGCTTGTTAGTTTGGCATTTTGCTTAGATATTTTATGATCACTGCACATGTCTGTGAAGTCTGCGATGGATCAGGTAGGAGACTCAAACAGTGGGCTACAAATAAATATTTACTAGGAGTAAAATACGGTTACATGACAAAGCAAACAGCTCCCTACAACCACGTGGCTGCCATCATTTGGCATGGGGGGGAAGGAAGAGAGAAGAGAAGGGAGCAGAGCAGGGAAGTAAGGACTAGAGTGACAGGAAGAGGCAAAGCTGGTTTCTCCATGATCTCCTCCCATCTCAGCAAGCCACAGGTTAACCTTTTAGGTTCAGGTTTCAATGACTCACAGTCTGTCCTCCAACACCCCTTCTCAAAAGCAGTGGGTCTCTGAACTAATCCCATGCCCATCAGATGACGCTGATGCTGTTCACCCAGCACGAGTTCTGTCAGAGCATCGGCCACCATTTTCTCAGTTGAAGCACTGTTCCACTGTCCCTTATCAAGTGAAGCTTCACATCAGTGTGGTTCAGCAGTGGTCTCAGATTCTCATCAGTGCCAGCTGTATGCACCCAATTGTCCTTGTTAGGTCCAAACCCAACACGCGAGCCGTCACTGTCTTCTCAGCTCACAAACACCCGGGTAGGTGCGGAGTTGAGTGCAATATCCACTACCAGAGGCTATAATAATACACACACACAATTAATTACCTTTGCAAAGGGGACCCAGTACCTTCAAGCAAGATGCTATTCAGAAGTGGAAACCCCGTTTATTGAAAGGGCAGAGAGTTATATAGTTTCCCCAAAGATAATAACACTGGGGGTTTATGCTTCACTACATTCAAGAAAACTGCTGGTCATAGTAATATCAAAACATTAGAAATGGGGTGCTTCAGATAAGAAAGCTCCAGACATTCAGTTTTCTACTAGACAAAGTAACAGTGTAGATAACAGGAAAGGGGTACTTTTAGAATAACAAAGCAGGCACATCTTGGTTTCTTTTCAGCTAGGGGTTTGCATACGTATGTGGCCTTGAGATAAGCAGTGCAGTTAGAAGAGAACACAGAAACAGATACTGTGGGAGGAATAACTACCGGCAGGGCTATTAAATCAAGCAGATCACTCATGTTACAACTTTTACACTTGCAGGGATATACGTGTCAAGGCCTATAAGCATATGAATCAAATACAGGAATGTTTTTGTGATACAGCATGGCAACTTTATGTGAGCCACTTTACTACTATGCATATAGATGTGTGAGGGGAAGGGAAATCCAGCTGAAATAGGCTTTTATTATAGGAGCCACTGGGAGGTCACAAGTCAGGTCACAGGGAAATAAACCGATATTAAACTTATATCAAACACATATTATTTCCAATCCTAACAGTCCCTCCTCTCAGCGCTGAGTGAAACCATATTCACTCAGCAAGCTGCACACCCTAGTTTTGTTCCCTACAAGGGTCTTAACGCTATTTCCATCAGTGTTGGTTTTGGTCCCTTAAAAAACTGAACTCAGAGACCTATTAAACGTTAACTGAATAACATTAGGAGTACATTGCAAGTAACAACATCCAGCAGTAAGAAAAACTATTACTATGATCACATAAAACAATATCTTCTGTCGGCTAGACCAGCTAACAAACCATTTTAACATAACAACAACAACAACAAAATTCCCTCAATACGGTCTCCCCCATCCCCCTCCGGTTCCAATGACGAGATATCGGGAATAGGGGAGATATTCGAAGCCCTGGGACTACACTACCTAGCGTGCACGACCATAAACCATACTCTGATAATTTCACAAAGCCACCAAGGGCCAGCAGGCATTTGGCAACCCGCTAAGCCCAGTAGGAAAAGAACAAGTCAGTGATCAAAGGAAAATCAAATGCAGCAAATGCTACCATCTCAACAGTAATATTACCTTACCCACTGTTTTATGTCCCATTCTTCAAAGTCCAATTGCCATTCCCAAGTGGGAATATCACATTTATTAGTCACACAGACCTCACCCCTTACTAAACCGCTTATCCCCAAGCCCCCCCTCTACCTCCTTCGAGCTGGAGCAGGAAGCAAAGGAGACGTACTCCTTAAGTAGCAAAGGGGACTCCCGCTTATCCATGTGGTGAAGTGTGTGCACAAACATAACATGTTATTCCTTGCTTTGGTTGCCCCTGTCTCACCTGTAAAGTCCAGGCCAAAGGGGGTGTCTCAATATAAGAAGACCCCCTACGTATGTATATATATTCCTGCATGCGTGCTTCTAATTGATACTAAAAAAAACTAAAGCTCTTTCTAACTAACAATGGGATTCCCTGTGGGTGGGGGTGTATCCGCCAAGGAATAAGATGACATTTATGCAACAGCGTTTAACTCTGCCCTTGTTTTTCTGTGCACAAAACCTTTGGAACGCATCACCAGCCATGCCATCAGGTGGGGGTATGTGAGAGTTGGGGTGGGAGTTATAGCTCTTGGCCTTGCACCTAACTAACATGGGGTTAGCCAAGCCGTACCACTCCCCCCTTTTATGTGAAAGGCAGATGTACACAGATGACCTTTCACATATTAGTAATCACAGTTCTGCTCCCTGGCTCCAATACTGACTTCCAATTGGTGTAATTGTGCTTTATAAGATGGATACACATTACAAGGGCCAGTTAGACAAAGATCAGAAATTTCTGAAAACCCCAAACCACCACAACGGGGTGCAGTATAAGATTGAAACCTGCCTTGGCGTTCTTACCCCAACCAAACAGGGAATTTCATCATCTATATGTGAGGGCCTATCTATGATATGAGTGACTACGTGATGATCATGTGTTATCTGAAGTGTAGCTTGTACTCCTGAACATGTGTTATTCCACTCCTTATTATGACAGAATGGGAAAATAAACAGATGGGTGCGAAAATAATAATGCCATGGGCCAAAATTCCACACTTATGGACCTCACATCTGAAATAGCCAAATTCTGTAAAAACCCCTGTCACGAAATCACTCAGAGGGATTTGAAAAGCAAAAACATCCTAGAAGTAAAACAGCCATTACATATAAATTATGAAAGGAAAATAACAACACCAACGGTCAACACATCCTTAGGACAATACATAAATAATTACATTCAACATTACAATGGAAATAAAACAAGTATCATGGTCTTGAAACATACTGCAGGCTTGCACAAAGTTCATCCTCAGGAAACTGGCTGGTCATTTTAATAATAATAATAATAATTTAATTTGTGTGTCGCCGATGGCCACTCTAGGCGACGTACAATTCAATTGCAATAATGCATCACAATAAAATACAAATAAAATACAACATGACAGTAAAATAGTAACAGTTCAGAGTAATAGGCAATTTGTCCTAAAAATTAACCCTCCCCGGAAGTCCCAAAGGCCTGTCTGAAGAGCCAGGTCTTCAAGGCTTTGCGGAATACGTTCAGGGAAGGGGCATGGCGAAGATCATACGGGAGGGAGTTCCAGAGAGTGGGGGCTGCCACTGAAAATGCCCTCTCTCTCGTCCCCACCAACCTAGCTGTTTTAGTTGGTGGGACTGAGAGAAGGTCCTGAGTGGCTGATCTTGTCGGGCGGCATAATTGGTGGCGCTGGAGGCGCTCCATCAGGTAAACTGGGCCGAAACCGTATAGGGATTTAAAGGTTAATACCAACACCTTGAATTGAGCCCAGAAAATAACTGGAAGCCAGTGCAGATCGAACAACACTGGAGTGATGTGTTCCCGGCGGCAACAATTTGTGAGTAGTCGAGCCGCAGCATTTTGTATAAGTTGCAATTTCTGGACCGTTTTCAAGGGTAATCCCACGTAGAGCACATTACAGTAGTCTAAACGAGAGGTGACCAGGGCATGTACTACCAGTGGGAGCTGATGAACAGGCAGGTAGGGTTGCAGCCTACGAATGAGGTGTAATTGATACCAAGCTGCCCGGCTCACTGCCGAAATCTGAGCCTCCATGGACAGCTTGGAATCAAGAACAACCCCAAGGCTGCGGACCTGGTCCTTTAGGGGTAATCTCACCCCATTGAACATCAGGTCAACATCTCCCAACCTTCCCTTGTCACCCACAAGTAGCACCTCAGTCTTATCGGGATTCAGCTTCAACCTGTTCCTGCCCATCCATCCACTCACGGATTCCAGCCACTTGGACATGGTCTCCACAGCCAACTCTGGCGAAGATATAAATGAGAGATAGAGCTGAGTGTCATCCGCATATTGGTGACACTGCAGCCCAAATCTCCTAATGATTGTCCCCAGCGGCTTCATATAGATATTAAATAGCATGGGAGAGAGGATAGAGCCCTGTGGCACACCACAATTGAGAGGCCAAGGGTCTGAAACCTCCTCCCCCAATGCTACTTGTTGATGCCTATCGGAGAGAAAGGAATGGAACCACCGTAATAAAGTGCCTCCTATTCCCAATCCCTCCAGGCGCTGTAGAAGGATACTGTGGTCAACAGTATCAAAAGCCGCTGAGAGATCGAGGAGGACAAGAAAGGTGAATTCTCCCCTATCTAATGCCCTCCTCATATCATCCACCAGAGCGACCAAGGCTGTTTCAGTTCCATGTCCAGTCCTGAAACCCAATTGGTATGGATCCAAATAATCCGTTTCATCCAAGTGTGTCGACAACTGATTAGCCACCACTCGCTCAATGACCTTGCCCAAAAATGGTAAATTCGAAATTGGGCGAAATTTATTCAAAACCTGGGGATCCAAGGAGGACTTCTTTAAGATGGGCTTTACAATTGCCTCCTTGAGGGCTAATGGCATTACACCCTCCTTCAAGGATGCATTGACCACCGCCTTGATCCCCTCGCCCAGTTTCTCTTTGCAGCTCACAAGGAGCCACAATGGGCAAGGATCATTTAGACAGGTGGTAGGCTTCACAGTCAAGAGCACCTTGTCCACATCCTCAGAAGGGAGAGGCTGAAACCGATCCCATTTGACTGGTTCGCAACTGGCCAACTCTGTTTCATTCACTGCATCCACAGCGCACGGAATCGAGCTCCGCAAATGTTCGATTTTGTCAGCAAAGTGCTTTGCTAACTTGTTACAGGAGGCCTTAGACTGTTCCAAGGGTTCCTGGGCAACTGGACTGACCAGGCTTCGGACCACTTGGAACAACCTCCTGGGACAGCACTCTGCTGACGCAATAGAGGCAGCAAAGAACTTCTTCTCTGCCTTTATTGCCACTTGGTAGACAGTTACTGCTGCTCTAACCTGTGTCCGGACATCTTTGGAATGGGATTTCCGCCACCAGCGCTCTAGTCGTCTCACCTCCTGTCTCAGATTACGCAACCGTGGTGTATACCACGGTGCTAACTGAGTTCTGTTCAGGGGGAGAGGACGTTTCGGTGCCACCCGGTCCAGGGCCCTGGTGATCCCTTCATTCCACTCCAACACCAGGGTGTCAACCGAGCAGCCTTCAGCAGGTTCCAATTCCCCAAGCGCCGTCAGGAATCCTTCTGGATCCATCAAGCGTTTGGGGCGGACCATTCTAATAGGTCCTTTACCCCTGCGGAGGGTGTGAGGCATCGAGAAGTCTATGTTTACCAGGTAGTGATCTGACCATGACACAGGGGTGGAAGAAACTGCTCCCATCTTCAGATCACTTCCCTCCCCCCTCAGGACAAACATAAGGTCGAGAGCATGACCGGCTACATGGGTGGGCCCAGTGTTACTAAGGTGCAGTTCCCAGGAAGCCATGGTTTCCAGGAAATCCCGAGGGGCACCAGTGAGAGTGGTCTCGGCATGCACGTTGAAGTCACCCAGCACTAATAATAATAATAATAATAATAATAATAATAATAATAATAATAATAATAATAATAATAATAATAAATATTTAATTTGTTTGTCGCCTATCTGGCAATTAGCCACCCTAGGCGACGTACATTAAAATGAGATAAAATACAAAAATTCAAATGCAATCACATAATAACAATAAATAAAATATTGGATAGTCATCGGTACATATAAAAACAGTTATAATAGCAGCATACGACAGATGACAAAATCATGGAGATTTACCCATCCCAAGGACCTCATAGGCCTGTTGGAATAGCCACGTCTTCAGGGCCTTGCGGAATACGTCTAGGGAAGGGGCATGTCGGAGATCACATGGGAGGGAGTTCCAGAGAGTGGGGGCCACCACAGAAAAGGCTCTCTTCCTAGTACCCACCAACCTAACTGTTTTGGTTGGCGGGATTGAGAGAAGGCCTTGTGTGGCTGATCTAGTAGGGCGGCATAGTTGGTGGCGGTGGAGGCGCTCTTTCAGGTAAGCAGGGCCGAAACCGTTTAGGGTTTTAAAGGTTAATACCAACACCTTGAATTGGGTCCGGAAGACAACCGGCAGCCAGTGTAGATCAAGTAATACTGGCGTGATGTGGTCCCGGCAGTGGCTGTTGGTAAGTAAGCGCGCCGCTGCATTCTGTATAAGTTGTAATTTCCGGGTCATTTTCAAGGGTAACCCCATGTAAAGTGCATTACAGTAGTCTAATCGAGAGGTGACCAGGGCGTGTACCACGAGCGAGAGCTGTTGAACAGGGAGGTAGGGTTGCAGCTTACGTGTAAGATGTAATTGATACCAAGCTGCCCGGCTCACAGCCGAAATCTGAGCCTCCATGGACAGCCTGGAATCAAGAACAACTCCGAGGCTGCGGACCTGGTCCTGTAGGGGCAATTTCACCCCATCAAACACCAGGTCAACATCTCCTAACCCTCCCTTGTCTCCTACAAGTAGTACCTCGGTCTTATCCGGGTTCAACTTCAACCTGTTCCTGCCCATCCATCCACTCACGGATTCCAGGCACTTGGACATGGTCTCCACAGCCCTCTCCAGTGAAGATTTAAATGAGAGATAGAGCTGAGTGTCATCCGCATATTGGTGACACTGCAGCCCAAATCTCCTGATGATCTCTCCCAACGGCTTTACATAGATGTTAAATAGCATGGGAGAGAGGATAGAACCCTGTGGCACACCACAATTGAGAGGCCAAGGGTCTGAAACCTCCTCGCCCAATGCTACCTGTTGGCACCTGTCAGAGAGAAAGGAGTGGAACCACTGTAAGACCGTGCCTCCCAATCCCAAACTCTCCAGGCGATCTAAAAGGATACCGTGGTCTATGTTATCAAAAGCCGCTGAGAGATCCAGGAGGACAAGGAAGGTGAATTCTCCCCTATCCAATGCCCTCCTCATATCATCAACCAGAGCGATCAAGGCTGTTTCAGTTCCATGTCCAGTCCTGAAACCCGATTGGTATGGATCAAGATAATCCGTTTCATCCAAGTGTGTCTGCAACTGATTTGCCACCACTCTCTCAATGACCTTGCCCAAGAATGGTAAGTTTGAAATTGGGCGGAAGTTGTTTAAGATCTGGGGATCCAAGGAGGACTTCTTTAAGATGGGTTTTATAATAGCCTCCTTGAAGGCTAGTGGCATAACACCCTCTTGCAAGGATGCATTAACCACTGCCTTGATCCCCTCGCCCAATCTCTCTTTGCAGCTCATAAGGAGCCATGATGGGCAAGGGTCATTTAGACAAGTGGTAGGCTTTACAGATGAGAGCACCTTGTCCACATCCTCAGAAGGAAGAGGCCGAAATCGATCCCATTTGACTGGTTTGCAACTGGTCAACTCTAGCTCACTCACTGTATCCACGGCGCACGGAATCGAGCTCCTCAGGTGCTCGATTTTATCAGCAAAGTGCTTTGCCAATTTGTCACAGGAGGCCTTAGACTGTTCCAAGGGTTCCTGAGCAACTGGACCGACCAGGCTTCAGACCACTTGGAACAACCTCCTGGGACAGCACTCTGCTGACGCAATAGGGGCAGCAAAGAATTCCCTCTTTGCTGCCCTGACCACCACCTGGTAGGCAGCTATTGCTGCTCTAACCTGTGTTCGGGCATCTTCGGAGCGCGACTTCCGCCACCGGCGCTCTAGTCGTCTCACCTCCTGTCTCAATGTACGCAACCGTGGTGTATACCATGGTGCTACTTGAGTTCTGTTCAGGGGGAGAGGACATTTCGGAGCCACTCGGTCTAAGGTCCCGGCGATCCTCTCGTTCCACTCCATCACCAGGGCTTTGACTGAGTGACCTTCAGCAGGTTCCAATTCCCCAAGCACCGTCAGGAAACCATCTGGATCCATCATGCGCCTGGGGCCGACCATTCTAATAGGACCTTTACCCCTGCAGAGGGCGTGTGGCATCGAGAGATCCATCTTTACCAGATAGTGGTCTGACCATGACACGGGGGTAGAAGAATTAGCCCCCAACTTCAGCACACTACCCTCCCCCCCCGGGACAAATACAAGGTCAAGAGTATGACCGGCTACATGGGTGGGCTCAGTGTTACTAAGGCGCAGTTCCCAGGAAGTCATGGTTTCCAGGAAATCCAGAGGAGCTCCCATGAGAGTGGTCTCAGCGTGTATGTTAAAGTCACCCAGAACTAACAGCTCTGGGGACAACATTCGCACGTCCGAGACCATCTCGAGCACCTCGGCCAGGGAGTCTGCCGTGCAGCGGGGTGGGCGGTACACCAGCAGGATCCCTAAACTGCCCTTTGGGCCCAACCTCCAGTACATGCAATCAACAAACTTAGTCCTATGTAGAGGAGGTCTGGCAAAGACTAAAGACTCTCGATAGATGACTGCCACACCCCCTCCCCGCCTTCCCACCCTCGGCTGTTGTGCATAATGGAAACCCGGTGGACACATGGCCTCAAGAATGGGAGCTGAGGCCTCATCCAACCAGGTCTCCGTAATACATGCCAGGTCTGCCTGTCCATCCAAGATTATATCATGGATGTGTGATGTTTTTTGTACTACAGACCTGGCATTACACAACAACAGTCGAAGGTCGGGAGAAATCCTGCATCCCCCAGTTCTCGTCTGGTTTCGGACAGACCTGGAACACAGGATGGGTACTAAGCATCTATCCCGTGTTCCCCTAATCTGGCATGGTCTGCCCTCAGTACCACTCCAGCGTCTGCCGCCCACTCTTTCTATGGTTTGGCCCCCCACCCTCCCTATCACATCCCCCCCGACTTACACATGCCCCCAACCCGAACCGCCAATCAGACAGGTCACCCACCCTAAGCAGCAATATACCGGAGACCCGCCTCTATAACGCTCTGATAGCTGTTAAATTAATTAAAATTAAAATTAAAATCAGTACAATTTCCATCACATCCACACATCCACACATCCTCACAGTCAACATCAATCATCACGGTAGTTCTAGTATTGGTAATGGTGGCAATAATAAGATAACAGTCCTATGTAGTAGCAGGGCAGTTCATAAATAGTGCTCATAGACCGGGATTGCAAGCGGAGTACAATCAAGTTGTAATAATTCACAGTCAAGGCCCACAGCCACGAAGGCTGGTGACCGCAATGATAGAGCAGCTGATAGTAAAAAGCAGCATCAACTCCAGTCAGTAAGCAAACGCCTAAGGTCCAGATTTCAATAGCGGCCACATTCCAGCAGATGGCAGCAGTAACAGCCGTAGCATAGAACAGCAGCGGCTCGAGACGGCACAAGGACTGCGGCCCCGCACCAGGCAAGGGCGGGGCGTCCAAATCCAACAGCGATCCAAGGCCGCAGCGCCGCAGCCCCGCTCAGCATGTCCGACCCCAGCAACCAACGGCCAAGGAACAACGAGACGGCGGCGGTCCCATCCGAACAGTGGCACAGCAGTACTCGCGCCCGGGCAACGATGGCAGTCCAGGAAGGGCGCAGCGCGGTTGCCCACCACGGCAACCGGCAGCAACTGCAGCTCAGCCGTAACAGTCCAGGAGGAATCCAAGGGAGCGCGGCGTCGCCCACGACCGACCACAACGGCAGAGCGGCAGCACCCGAGACCGCGGTGCCAGAGGCCGCAAAAAAGAGCACAACAACCCCACGCAGCCGCACAGCAAAAGCCAACAGCGGCCACACACACAGCCAACCTCGCACCAGTAGACGATGACATCAGCAGCACAAGTAAGGTGGGAGATGTAGATGGTAAACGGCAGGCGACAAATAGTAGTTTTAGAAGATAAAGTACGGAGCTCCTACTTGAACGTCCGTCTTGGTCGCCATCTTTTTTTCTTCTTCACCAACTCTGGGTCAGCCAGTATGGGGAGTACATGGTTACTTTTGGACTTTGCTTTTGCGGGACTGGGTTCACAAGGCGAGCAGCTGCATCGCTCCTGCTCCAGCTCTGGTGGCGGCTCCTTCTCACGCTGCTTCCTCTCTACTCCATGCTGGTCTGTAACCCCGCCTTGGAGCTCTGAAAGTGAAAGTTTAGACAAAGTTTGGAACGGAGAACACTTTCAGTGGGAGCTGACATTGAACTGTGTATGATTCACCAATGCTAGGCAGAAAAACTGGAATCATAGCCATACCCCTCCCCCCGAGTGACTGTGATACAGGTTGTCAGCTTGCACAACCTGGGACATCTAGCCCGAAGAAATATTGGTGGCCACTGCAGGATGATGGCCAAAGTAGACTTGTCACTCTCTGTATTCGGGGAAGAATGAAGCAGGCTTCTTCACTGTTATTGCAGAGATGCTGGAAAATGGCAAAACTAAAAAGGAAAAACTAAAAATAATACATTCCTGGGTAAAAACGCTTCCTTAAAAAGAAAGACATAAAAAATAAAAATAAAATATTTTCATGGTCATAGGTGAGACTTCTGAGACAAAACCCAAAGTATTGTGTTGAAACTAACAATTTAGCTGCTTTACACTTGGAACTGAGTGTTCCCATTATCGGTGGAAAAAAAATATAATCAAAGGGATTCAGACAGAAAAACACATAACAATACAACACATTTTTAAAATTTTGAGTTTCCTAAGCCTCTGGCCAGGTACAGTTCACTGGAGAGACACAGGAATACTGGGAAAACAATAAAAACAGAGGGAGAGAGAAAGAGCCCCCAAGAGGAAATTTTAAGTTTCTCCTTGCAAGATGCAAATCCATTTGTAGAGGAATGTTAACAGATATAGGAAAGAAGAGAAGCCGGCATTTGTGATAAGAAGAACATTTTGTAGCTACTGGACATAAACTTTAATAAGGCCTTTGTACAATTCCCAAATTCTTCCCGTTGGTCATGACTTGGCTGAAAAGAATTAACACAGCTAATGAATTCATATATCACCGGAAGAAATTTTAAACTGAAAGGATTGAGCTAGCTCAAATCATAAAAAAAATGTTTTTCAGTTGTATACTTAAATATACTTCAGAATCAATTGAAATTAAGACTATAACCATTTGTTTCAAAAGGACTAGAGAAAGGAGGGGTTGCATTTACTCTCAGCCTTGAGTTTCAGAGAGTTGGCATTAACTCGTTCGTTTGCTGTCTCTTCTTCAGTTAACATTTGTCAATAAAACATTACTTAAAACCTTTCAAACCTTTGCTTTCTGCAAAAATAAGATAAGCAGGAAAACAGTTACTTTTTCTAATCCCTCAACTCAGCTCTCCAGCCTCTTCTACGCACCTTCTTCGCAGCATACTATATTCCAACACACTTAGTAGCCTTACCTTCCCCTTCCCTGTAATGGGCACATGGGGCTTTGTTTAGGAAACACCTAGCTTTTGCACTTTTATTCTTCATAATTCCCTGGTCTTTAATTCTATCCATCTTTTACACATGCTCTCACCTTCAACTTCCTTACTTAAATCACCTTGGCAAACCTATGCTCACACATCAGACAGCAGAAGTCAACACAATCGTTCTTTTTTTTTCTTTAGGAAGAAGGGGAGTTACTTGGCAGCAACATTCTTAAATTACCGAAATATACTTATACACTAAATCAAACAATAAAAAAACTTCTTAATTTCTTAACACTATACCAGCGTGACAAAAGGGAGATCCAAAAGTTTATACACAAACTTAAAAAGATAAACAAAGACAATCAGCAAAAAACTAAATACTTCAAAAACTATGCCTCCTTTTCAAAGTGCCAAAAGGAGGGGGGAAAAAAAGAGAGGAAATTTCCCTCCACACTGGTTTAACAAACCAGACGGACAAATGAAGAACCCTTCATATCAGATAGTTGGAGGAAAGAATTTGGAATTATGACTTCTGTTACGGCTTCTGTGTCTTCCTATGATCGAAAAGTTAAATATGATAAAACCATGAGTTAAACATAGCCTGGTGCCAGTAGAAGATCTTAGGTCAGTCAAGAACTGATTCCTGTAATTAAATTATAATTTATATATGCTCAGAAACAAATGCAATCACACAATAAACTGAAAAATATAACAGACTTAGCAGGCTGCAGTCATGGAAGCAAACCCAGTACAGGAACAAAAGGAAAGGAACCCTGACATTTTAAAACAGAATCAAACAGAGCAAATCTATACACTCTAACTTAAAAGATTGCTAAGAACTACTAAAGGAACAGATTAGGTTCTTTGAATCCTGTAACAAACAAGACAGCAAGCAAAAATAGCAACATGTATGGCGCAGCCGATCCAAGCAGCAAGGAGAAAAGGAGGGGAAAAAGCAACAACATGTTTTTAAAAGGCGACAGTAATGGGAGGAAAGTTCCCTTGTAACATTCCCACAGAAAACTTTCGTACAGACACTCAAAGAAACCCTGCACACATATAACCAATTCACACTTGAGTACCCAACTCATACACACTTTATTTATGCACAAATCATTCCTAATACCGTTCTTATTTCCCGGGAAAACACAAGCCTTACACACCTGGGAGCCTGACAGCTGACTCCTGTTCCTTAAGATTACATTCCACCCACATCCTGTGTTTAAACACCATCTTCCTTCTCTTTCTTTCTAATTTTCTCTTTTTCTCGCAAGCGCATGACCATTTCCCCTGAGGCCCCCTCCTCTCCTTCCTTCCCTCCAGACTCATCTACTGAATCTGAGGGAAAATCCCTCTGCCGTGGCTGAGGAGCTCCACCTCTGGGGTTGCTAGGTGGAGCCGGGGCAGAAGGAATAATGGAATGCCTTTAAATCATTCATCTCCCTGATTCTTCATCAGTAAAACAACTAGGAGGGGGGTTCCTCACTGGTCAAAAATCTCATTATCATTACAGTAAATCCCTTCTATTTCTGTTCTCCGGTTTTTTTTTTCACAGGAGCCAGAAATCCATTTAATCTGGGTGGTTAACCTCAACCCGCCTCCTAACTCCCCGTAATGGAGCGAGTTCAAAGGAACCACCTCTCGGCCACCTCTCACCCGGGGCCGAAACTGCAGTTGTCCGTGGCCTTACCTCAGCGCAGAGCTCAATCATCCTTTTCCTTTTCATTCCTCTCAATAATGGCAACTCCTTCTCTTCCCAGAGTTTGCACATCATTCCCAAGGGGCCATCCTTTACCGGTACGCTCCCTTTCTGACCCATAGCGTCTGGCAGAGATTTCCTCAACTGTGCTTTATCTGTGTACTGTCAATCAACCCGCTTCCCTCGACAACCGAGAAAACTCTCTCGTGGCACCTGTTGTCGAAGTAAAGGGGTGCAATAGCAATACAGGGGTCCGCACAAGGGATCCCGGACGAGCCCCCAGTTTGTTAGGTCCAAACCCAACACGCGAGCCATCACTGTCTTCTCAGCTCGCAAACACCCAGGTAGGTGCGGAGTTGAGTGCAATATCCACTACCAGAGGCTATAATAATACACACACACAATTAATTACCTTTGCAAAGGGGACCCAGTACCTTCAAGCAAGATGCTATTCAGAAGTGGAAACCCCGTTTATTGAAAGGGCAGAGAGTTATATAGTTTCCCCAAAGATAATAACACTGGGGGTTTATGCTTCACTACATTCAAGAAAACTGCTGGTCATAGTAATATCAAAACATTAGAAATGGGGTGCTTCAGATAAGAAAGCTCCAGACATTCGGTTTTCTACTAGACAAAGTAACAGTGTAGATAACAGGAAAGGGGTACTTTTAGAATAACAAAGCAGGCACATCTTGGTTTCTTTTCAGCTAGGGGTTTGCATAAGTATGTGGCCTTGAGATAAGCAGTGCAGTTAGAAGAGAACACAGAAACAGATACTGTGGGAGGAATAACTACCGGCAGGGCTATTAAATCAAGCAGATCACTCATGTTACAACTTTTACACTTGCAGGGATATACGTGTCAAGGCCTATAAGCATATGAATCAAATACAGGAATGTTTTTGTGATACAGCATGGCAACTTTATGTGAGCCACTTTACTACTATGCATATAGATGTGTGAGGGGAAGGGAAATCCAGCTGAAATAGGCTTTTATTATAGGAGCCACTGGGAGGTCACAAGTCAGGTCACAGGGAAATAAACCGATATTAAACTTATATCAAACACATATTATTTCCAATCCTAACATCCTCATGTAGCACCATAGCTTTGGGGGTCCCCAATTCCATGTCGTTGAGCAGCTGTCTAAGCCAGATTACCTCTTGACATGCGCAAGCTACTGCTACATACTCTGCTTCCATGCATGATGCAGCCAGAAGTGGCCTGGCTAATCCCCCCCTCCCAATACATGAACAAATTTCCTAACATGGACTTGTGGTCTGACTCATCGCCTGGGCAGTCCATGTATATCCCCCTTGCCAAGGCTGTGCAAACCAACACCAACCCTGCAACCCTGCAACTGGTTCCACTCTGAGTTAGGGGAAACCCAGAGCCCAGATATAGGTAAACCAAGGATTCCTAAAGACAAGAGCCAGACAAGCACTCCTTGTCCAGAAGCCTTTGGTAAAGCCAAAATCCACTCTTGTGATCAGTGGTCAAGGTGCTGGATTCAGAACCAAATTGGTCTCACTCAGTGAACACACATAAGTAATAAGAAGTAGCTTTATTAATAAAATATAAGTGCACAGTTAACAGCAGCAAAACAATTCCTCAAAACCACACCCAGCCAGGGGTTCAGGTAAAACATAAGAGAGTTCAGACACAACAGAAAAAGAACAAACTAACTAGCCTATTCTACTTACTGAAGAGGTAGTTGTTGCAAATCTCATCTCTCCTCAGAGAGACATCATCAGGATAGTAAGAAGCAGTGGAACCCCACATGGATGACCAAAGGAACATCCAGGGGAACAAAGGCTATGGGTCTCATCCCCTATACTTAAGGAAAAGACACCAGCAACAGTTCATAATGATTCAGCCAGTCAGGGGGCTTTCTGATGAAGTAATATTCCCAAAGCTTCTTCACTTTTTGCGCCTTGGCAGGCCCCCTCCCTTCCTGATCTCAAACCCTCTCAGGCCCGCATGACCTTGAGTACCAGGTTCTCACCAGATAACAGAGATAACCAGGCGCTGCTATTCAGGCCTCCTAATTAGTTGCAGCTGAGAAATGAAACCTAAACATTTTCCACTCACACAGAGGCCCATCTCCTCCCAAGATGAAATCCCCACAATTCTCTGCATCTGAGCCATTTTACACAGTTCATTTTAAACCAGTTTGAACCAATGTTGCGATTTCATGACAATCCCCACCCCCAAACATGTTAGTCTCCATTACGTGCATCATTTATACTTTTATTAGTTCATTTAAAAAGTTTTGTAGAAAAAGATTTTGTTTAAAAAATGGCAAAATACTTTGTATCAACGGTGCACAAAAACAAGCTACGGTTTTACACAATTTAATTTTATAAATTACAAAGTTCCCCATTGCTATCGACAGAATACACACAATATATATTATCTGTCATTTTAACAACAACAATTATAATACTGTTAGGTCCAAACCCAACACGCAAGCCGTCACTGTCTACTCAGCTCACATCCACCCGGGAAGGTGCGGAGTTGAGAGCAAGAATCTACTGCCAGAGGCCAGGAAATAACACACAATATTACCTTTGCAAAGGGGTCCCAAGACCTGCCAGCAAGATGCCTTTCAGAAGTGGGAACCCCGTTTATTGACACACACAAGAGTTATATAGTTTCCCCAACGGTTACAAAAATGGGGAGCAGACGTCATAAAGAATAGAAAAACATTGCTAGACATAGTAACATCTTAGATATGAAAGATGGGGTGCTTAGGATAACAAAAGCCAGGAACGTCTTGCTTTTCTTCAGACATAGGCTTGCATAGTTTATACGACCTTGAGATAAGCACTCAGAGTCAGAGGAACAAAGGATAGATAGGAGCAGGGGAGGTTCGGTTACAAGTGGGATCATTAAACTAAGAATACACTCAGGTTACATCTTCTACATTTGTAAGAGTATGCGTGTCAAGGTCTACAACCATGTAAATGAAGCACAGGCATTCTTTTGTGATACAGTTGGTAACATCATATAAGACATTTATAGATATGCACAAGGAAATGGGAGGGGAGCACATTTCCAGTTCAATCAGGCTTTTATTCACTTAGCCACTGGAATATTTGGGGTCAGGTCATGGGGAAATAAATCGATATCTACTTTATATCAAGTCAGTAATATTTCCATACCCAACAATACTTTGCCCGATAAGGGCTTCCAGTCAAGTGCCAAAAATCCTTCAATAATAACAATAACAATAATAAAACTATCCTGCACTTATTTCTCTTGATAAGAGCATCCCATGAGGGAGGTAAATATTGCAGCTGGGAGTGTTCCCAGGGCATATTGTGCAAAGTACAGAAATTGCTATTGTGCAGAAAATTTGGCAGCTTAACAGTGCAACAGTCCTCCTTCTGGGGAACTAAACCCGTCTCGTCAAGTGGCTGGTGACCCTGAATCTAGACTCAAACTTGATGGTATCTTTGAGTTTTGGTCACTTTGGGGCATGCTGCTCCATTCAAAGGACCAGGAGCTCCACCCTCCTTGTGTTCAGTCATCCCCACCCCCCAAACACAGCATTAGTCTCCATTACTTGCACCTTTTATACTTTTTATTTGTTCATTTTAGACTTTTGTAGAAAAAGGTTTTCTTTTTAAAAAAAGGCAAAATACATTGTACCAATGGTGCATAAAAACAAGCTACAGATCATATTTATATAATTTCATTTTATAAATTACAAAGTTCCCACCTGTTATTTATAGACTACATATCACAATATATATTATCTGTAATTTTGACAGTTATAGTACTTTGCCCAACAAGTACTTCTAGTCAAATGCCAAAAATCCTTCAGTAATAATAAATTTTTCCTGCATTTATTTCTCTTGATAAGAGTATCCCACAAGGTAGATAAATATTACTCTTGCGGCTGTGCGTTCCCAGGGTATTGTGCAGAAACTGCTATTGTGCATAAAATTTGGCAGTCTAACCGTGCAACAGTCCTGCTTTTGACAGTATAGTTCTTGAAGAATTGTCTCCAGCTTAAAATGTGGCTGGTAACTCCTGAATCTGGGACCCAAACTAGGAGGTGTCTGTGAGTTCTGGTCACTTTGGGGCATGCTGCCCCCTTCAGAGGAACAGGAGTGCCACCGTGCTTTGTGTTCAGTCATCTTTACCCCTAACACAGCGTTAGTCTCCATTACTTGCAACATTTATACTTGTATTAGTTCATTTAAAGGTTTTGTAGAAAAAGATTCTGTTTAAAAAAGGCAAATACATTGTATCAACAGTACACAAATACAAGCTACAGATGATATTAACACAATTTCATTTTATAAATTACAAACCTCCTGTTATTTACGGAATACACACAATATATATTATCTATCGTTTTAACAACAACAGTTATAATACGTTGCCCAGCAAGTATTTCCGGTCAAGCGCCAAAACTCCTTCCATAAAAATAACAAAACCATCCTGTACTTATTTTTCTTGATAAGAGCATCGCATGAGGGAGGTAAATATTAGTCTTGCAGCTGTGAGTGTTCCCAGGGCAGATTGTGCAAACTACAGAAATCGCTATTGTGCAGAAAATTTGGCAGTCTGACAGTGCAACCTCCTTCTGGGGAACTAAACAACTCTCTTCTACTTATGTGGCTGGTGACTCCTGAATCTAGGAGCCAAACTAGGAGGTGTCTGTGAGTTTTGGTCACTTCGGGGCATGCTGCCCCCTTCAGAGGACCAGGAGCTCCACCGTGCTTTGTATTCAGTCATCCCAACCTCCAAACACAACGTTAGTCTCCATTACTTGCATCATGTATACTTTTATTAGTTCATTTTAAAAGTTTTGTAGAAAAAGAATTTGTTTTTTTTTAAAGGCAAAATACATTGTAACTAAGGTACATAAAAACAAGCTGCAGATATTTACACAATTTCATTTTATAAATTACCGTATATTCCGGCGTATAAGACGACTTTTTAACCCAAAAAAATCCTCTCAAAAGTTGGGGGTCGTCTTATACGCCCAGTCGTCTTATATGCCGGAATATTTCTCCTGCTCGCAGCCTGGCCCGGCGTCCCCTCCCCTGAGGGGAATCCCCATTGCTCCTCTGTCCCCGCCATCTCCGCCTCCTCCAGCGCGGCGAAGGTGGCGCCCTGCACGGCCTCCTCCGCCTCCTCCTCCGTCGTAAAATGGCGGCCGGGGTGGGGAGCAGCAGCAGCAGCAGCAGCAGCCTCCCCGCATCCTTCTCCTCCGTGGCGGCCTCGCCTGCGCCGCCTCCCGCCGCTGCTGCTGCTCCTCCGCCCGCAGCTGCTCAGGCGAGCGACATGGCCGCGGCGGCTGCTCGTCCTCGGGCAGCCAATGGCGGGCCGCTTTTGTTGCTCTCGCCGCCCCGCGCCGGCGCCTCCACTGACGCACAACCACTGGGCAGTGGCAGCAGCAGCAGCAGCGGGAGGCGGCGGAGGCGGGAACCCGCTGCCAACAGCTGCCCCTGTGGCCTCCTCCTCGGCGCCCTCCGCCGCCGCCGCCGCCTCCGCCTCCGGCCCACTGGCGCCGCAGGAGCCGGCCTACAACTGGCAGGTGACAAAGCCGACGGTGCAGGAGCGCTTCGCCTTCCTCTTCAACAATGAGGTGCTCAGCGACGTCCACTTCTTGGTGGGCAAAGGCCGCGCTGGGGCACAGCGCATCCCCGCCCACAGGTCGGTGCGGGCTATGGGGTGAGGGGGCACTGGCCACACAGGGAATAAAGGGGAGAGGGACGCTGGCTTTTTAAACGGGGATCAGGGTCAAAAGTTGGGGGTCGTCTTATACGCCCAGTCGTCTTATACGCCGGAATATACGGTACAAAGCTCCCAACTGTTATCTACACAATACATATCACTATATTATCTGCAATTTAACAACAATTACAATACTTTGCCCATCATGTACTTCCAATCAAGCACTAAAAATCCTTCACTAATAACAATAACAATAATAAAGTATAAGCACAATATATTTGTATTACGTCATTTTAACAGCAATTATAACACTTTGACCAAGTGCTTCCAGTCAAATGCCAAAAATCCTTGAATAATAGAACCCAAAAATAACAAAACTATCCTGTACTTATTTCTCTTGATAAGAGCATTCCCATGAGGTAGGTAAGTATTATTCTTGCAGCTGTGTGTTTCCAGGGCATATTTTGCAAAGTGAAGAAACTGCTAATGTGTAGAACCCTAAGAGTGCCACAGTCCTGCTTTTGATAGTCTAGTTCCCCAAAGAAATCTCTCTGGCTCATCATGTGGCTGGTGACCCTGAATCTAGACCCAAACTTGACGGTGTCTGTGAGGTTTGATCACTTCGGGGCATGCTGTCCCATTCAAAGGACCAGGAGCTCCACCATGCCTTGCATTCAGTCATCCCCAGCCCCAAACACAACCTTAGTCTCCATTACTTGAACTCTTTATAGTTTTTATTCGTTCATTTTAGACTTTTGTAAAAAAAAAGGGGGGTTGTTTTTTTAAAAAAAAGCAAAATAATAGTGCATTTAAAAAGCTGCAGATTATACCTGTAAGCTCTCCCCATTCTCTCTGAGAGCTGGCACGCTTGTATCTCCTCTGGACCAGCTGAGACAGCTCCCTCTGTTCTGCTCAGTTACGAATCAGGAAACAGAATGAAAACTCCAGACCACGCAGCTGCTCCTAAATCGCACTCAGCAGCTATCAGACCACGCTCCTTCAGCCAGCAGCTATCAAGCCATGCCCCTCCCAATCAAGCTGCTATGGAGCCCTTCAGAGCACACGGCTTCAGAGCCCTCTTTGTATTTGTCTGTCTCTTCCTCCCTACAACTCCTCTCCCAAACTCCTGTTAGGTCTCCCTGTTCGCTTGCTCTCTGAAAGCTGGCTCGCTTGTATCTCCTCTGGACCAGCTGACACAGCCCCTCTGCTCTGCTCACTTAGGAGTCAGGAAACATATTACCCCTTATATATCAGGAAATATATAAGGGGTAAGATGATCTTTCAGGTATCCTGGTCCCAAGCTTTATAGGGCTTTGTGCACCAAAACCAGAAGCTTGGACTTGGCCTGGTAACTAATGGGCATCCAGCGCAATTCTTTCAGCAGCGGGGTACCATGTTGGCACTTTCCTTAGATATTTTATGATCACTGCACATGTCTGTAGGAGAAAATACAGGTAGTATGAGCATATGGGCTACAAGACATGTTGAGACCTGCCCACTCATCAATCAGTAGACAGGGAACAAGGACTTCTCAGTATTTTAGCAATATCCTCAGAAAAAGATGGAGAGTCCAACATTTGCCATGGTTCAAACTTGTTTGAACTTTGTTTGCAAGCAAACATTACCAGAAATACAACAGTGCATAGCAGCTCTAGTTTTGGGGAAAATATCCTTGCCCACTTCAAGATGATACTGAAGAAAAAAATAACCCCTTTTGTTAGGAATATTTTATTCCCTAGGTCCCAAGAGTTGTTCAAAGACGCTAAAGTAGAGCCAGCTTTAGCATCGCAATGAATTATGGACCTACGAGAAGGGGGGGAACAGAATTCCTCTAAGTTTTGTTTCTCCTCTCTCATGAGAGAGGAATCCCAGCAGGCGCCTCTCAGGCTGTAAAAGGAGATAAAAAGTATCCCTTATGGATTGTTGTTATTTTCTCTTGTCTTGCTTCATTTTTACACATCCTGTGCATTTGTAGCACATTCAGCACAAACGAAGAAGTGTTCCCAAAATATTCCGTTAGAATTGTACCCATGTATTTACGTCATACTGCTGAGTGGATAACTTTCTTTATCTCTTAAACTGGTGTCAATCTAAGTCTTTCCCCACTTTTCTCAGTTCTTATCTCAAATTAAGTTTTCTCAGATTGACAAGTATATAAATTCTTTATCTATTCCTCGCTTTTATGAATGATGAGAAATATAACAAAGAAGATGCGCTTGCTTTATCTCTGTAATACAGTATTCTTTTTGTTATGATTTTTAATAATAACATTGTATCTTGTTTTGCTTATGAATTCTATATAATGAGGCTTCAATTAATAAACCACGCTCTCTTTCCTGTCAGACTGCTGTCTGCACAGTTTAGAGACCCCTTCTTGATCAAGCAGTATTGTGTGTGTCTGTTTTATGTTTTGGTATCTGGCTGAACCACTGAAACAGGTAAATTAAATTGTCAAGCTTGCACTCCTATCCAGGGCTGAGGGGTGCATTGGCTCACCCCTTCTGAGGGAAAGGGGGGCGCTTAGATTTGGACCCAACACTTTTCTGAACACTGAAATTAAATTAAAACTACAGCTACAGCCTGCAAAACATTCAGCACGGTAGCAAAGACGGAATTTGCTGATGGAAAAACCAATGGAGGGTATTTTAACAATTCTCCCATTTGGGAATATTGTTGCTAAGAAATTACAGTCATGTGACGTTCCTCTGGCACCCAGAATTGCAGGTGACCTTGCTCACTTTATCACAGCATACATCATAAGCACCAAATCAGACTGGATAATTGAAAACAAAGGCTAGGCAAGTTTTAGCAGTCCCTACAACAAAGATGGATTGTTCTTGGATTTGAGAAAATTATCTGACTCAAACCAAAACGACCCATAAAAATAATGTATCTGTATTGCCAGACTATGGTTTTGTAATTACAATTGAAAGGCCGTTCCATAATGTGAAGACCAGAATCATGGACTTTTTCAAGGGTTATTACTCACTAAAATGGCTAATGTTCATAACCTTTATCTACTTGGGAAATAAAACTACAGTTCCCAAAACATTCAGACTGCCTTCCCTTACTTATTTTATGGAACTCTCCTTGGACCCCTGTGGCTTCTTGTGGTTGCTGCTGGTTTTAGACAACAGAAGGGAGAACTGAAAATAATGCCTACATTGAGGATATCTTTATACACAATGTATCACTGCAGAAAACATGCATTATTTAAATAAGAGTATTACCTTATAGCAGATTAGAGAGTATTTGCTCTAATGCCATGGATTCCACATGCACACCCCCGAGGAACAGATTTCATGTGTGTGGGGGGTGTTTATGGATTTTTCTATACGAAATGTTAAAAATAAAAATATTTTTAAATCATGCAAGTATTAGGAAAACAGGAAGAGGGGTGGAGAATGGTTACTCACCTATGACTGAACCTTGATAGCTGGCCTCCGGAAAAGCAGGAAGAGAGAGAAAATGTTTATTGCTTCTGTTTTTAATAACATGTACAACATAATTCATGCAGGGGTTATCAGCTTCGTTCAATATCTTTTCATTTACCTTGAGTGCCTTGTGTGAGCAGCGTATTTTGGCCACCAAAGTTAATATTTCATCAACACTTTCTTGTGTGTTAGGACAAGGCAATTCAAGCTGTAGCCTGTTGAGACCACAGTCTGAAGCACACTTTTAAAAAGTATTTTTCCACATTCTCAGCTTTCTACATATGACAGAATGTGTCCATTTTAAACATTTATGGGATGCTTGCAGATTTTGTATTAAGCAGCGCTTCAAAATGCTATAAACTGTGGCTCTCAATGGATCTCAAAGAAGGCCTCCATTTTCTCAGTAAAATGCAGTCTTTCATCCACTGGAATGCACAGTACACTGCTAAGAACCAGGCGGTTTGGTTGATTAGCTGCCAGCTCTGCCAACTCCTAAAAGACTTAGAAAATGTTTAATTTTAAAAAAATAATTTATTTTTGTACTACACCTCAGAAATAATCAGTCCACATACCTGTATTTCAATGTTTCCTATTGATGCCATCTTCTGCAGGGCTATTGGTGCTGGCTGGGAACTAGCCTCAGCCGTTTCCAGCCTCTTGAGTGGCTGCAGCCTTTGCTGCGGTTCCTAGAAAATTAAGGACTTTTTTTAATCCCCCCCCAAACAGGCCTCCCTTATTTTGCTGCTCTCCCCACAAGTTCTCTCCACGCCTACAGGTATCTGCATTACAGAGTTGTCTGTTGAAATTGTCTCCATGACGTTATTCTACATTTGGCTGAGCTCATTTTCTTCCTCTTTAGCAGCTTAGTTGGTGAGAAACATTAGTCTTGATCAGAACTGGTGACAATATAGCATCTTATACTTAGGAGTCATTTTATACTGTGGGATCATGTGTGTGTAGAGGGGTCACATGTCTCTATAGGGCCAATCCAGATAGAGGGGTGGGAATGGGTCCCTTCAAGGTCCATTTTTGGTACTCAATTTTGACGTAAGGACTAAAACCTCTTCCTATTGGTCCATATCAACAAAAGCATGTTCCTAGAGGGGTCACATGTCTCCTCTGGGCCAATCCAACCATTCATCACCTCATTTTGAAATGGGATCTAAAACCTCTTCCTATTGGTTCACAGTGGCCAATAGAGAGCTGATACTCTTCACCCAATCATGGGGGGGGGGGGAATGGATCCCTAACAGGGTCCATATCCGGTCATGGAGTGCACTCCATCACTTCCAGGCCCATTGCAGCAAAACTCATCATGTGGCCATTTGCAATACACATCATTTCCGTCAATGTGCAAAACATGTAACTTCTGGTCACAAAGCCTTTGTGTTGATCATGTGATCAAGCATGTGGGGCATTTGTTTTGACAGCTGGTGATGTCATATCCAGTCATGTGGTGGTCATGTGACCACATTTTGACAGAAAGTAGGTATGTCCTACTAGTTATATACAACATACAGTATACGTATTCTCCAGGTTTTCTACATGGGGATCACCCTACAGGTATTGTAATAAGCTCAAGTAGGTCAGGGGTGGAGCCTGCTGCAACAATGCCTCCCTCCCACCCCACCCCACCCATGTGTTCACTGTATCCACTTGGAATACCTGGAGAAGACTGGCATCAACCTGGAAGACTGTGGCGAATGTTCACATTTGTCTGATGATTTTCCTCCAAGGACTGAGCAGTGGTGCTCTTTGCCTTTGGTGCACCACAAAATATCACTTTCTATGTGCTGTTCAGAGGACTAGAATTGAGGAGCAATGTGTGTTCTTTTGTTTTGAAAAAAGACATGTTCCTTTTGATGTCTTTATCGTGTTTTTCCCTGTGGGGTGCCTCTTCCCTGAAGCTTAAAGCGAGAGGGAATAATTTTCCTCTCCCCTTATGGCTATCATAGGCAACCTTTTACTGTCGTGCCTTTTTGATCTTAGAGGAAAATGTCAGCTTTAAAGGGAACATGGAGAGCAATTTAACAAGAGCTGGCTGCCCTTTGCCTCTGCAAGAGAGAGTGCGAGAAAGGCTGCCACAGAGGGCGCTTGTTCCTTACCCATTTCTGTTTTCCACAGTGTAAAATCATATGCAGCAAGGTGGGGGTTGGTGTGTGTGTGTGTGGGTAAGCTTTATCTAAATGGTCTACTTTAGAAAGAGCAACAAAGAGTCATGTGGCACCTTAAAGACTGGGCCCCAGACTGGTGGGCTGTTTTTTGGGGGGTGGGGAGTATTCTGCAACATATCATTGATGCAATAATAGTGGTGGATTTAAAATGGACCATCCACACATCATTCTCCTTTATGAGTTGTTCTGTGATGCTCCCCCAGTGTTACTGCATTATTGCCATCTGTAGGGGCACTCTTGCAGTGTAGTTCAACAGCAGTGGCAGAAAAAAAGAAAAGTCTGGAACATAAGTGGCATGAAGTTACAGGATTTCAGCAGCAAGCTACAGGGCATGCATGGATTGGGAATGAAGCGGCATGTCTGCCCCAAAACTATTGCAGGCACCAACAGTATTGAAAGCAGGATTGTGAATAACCTCCCTGAAGCCATCGTGACCACAAATAATCTTAAATGCACAATAAAAAGGATGTCTGGAGGGGCCCTAACAGACTCATAGTGGCACAGACGTCCATGGACTGGAGCCCACTTTGTCAGCTGGCCTCTAATCCACAAACTTTTCTGCCACCATAAATCTGTGTTTGTTTCTGTTGCAGTGGACTTGCAAGCCTGCCTTGCTGGAAGTTGCCCACACTAGAGAAAACTCCAGTACCCCCCTTTCTCATGAGAGCTAAATGGAACCTCTGTGCTCAGAAGCAGTCTACCTCTGAATACCATTCCGTACAAAGAGGGGAAGACTGTTGCTTTCATGGCTTGGTAATGGGCTTCCTTGAAGCATCTGGACAGCCACTGTTGGAAATTGGGTGCTAGGAAAGAAGCCATCTTTGTCTGATCCAGCAGGGCTCTTTGTCTGTTCATTTGAAGCTTTCCTTAAAGCTCAATGGAAGGATGTGCAGGAGGGTTCAGATATATCATACTACAGCTCCCCCAACATGGCCACTGAGATCTTGGTTCTGTTGTAATGAGTTAAAATTAAAAATGTTATAGTAGAATAAAATCAAATAACATTAAATGAAACATATGCTTGCCTCCCTTATGAGAAAGTACGGGAGTTTTTCCGCTTATCAGCTTCATTTGCAATTAAGAACGTCGTTCCCAGCTTACTGGACCAAAGGTCAAGGATAAAGGAAGTTTGGAGGGAAAACACAGAAGTGGACCAGAATAGACAGATGCTGAGAAATCAAATAATGATGTATTTCTGATTAGCTATGCATTTCTAATGATATGTATGTGACGTACCTATAGCCTATAAATATGATGGATGTCAGCAATTCTGGAGAGTCACTTAAGGGTGGCCCTCCCTTTGCAAAGGCTCAATAAAGGCAAACATTTGCGGTACTCTGGTCTCGTCTCTATTCCTTATTGGCAACTTGGGGAATATAGAGTTCCTATCAGTCTGGCCTCCATTCAGGCTTGACTCCTTTTGTAACAAAACTGGCGAGCCAGCCAGGAGTATCCGCCTCAGACGACCTCTGCTGTCTCGTACGGGGATGCAGACCCAGCCAAAAAAAGGAGGTTTGGATATGCCCTAGAGTCTTGCTCACTGCTCCCTCCTCTTCTGACTTCTGCTTCTATACCTAAAATGTTTGGCACTATCTAGCCAAAGATTTAAATGCCACTGAAATCTGCAGAAAAGGTTTCAGGTGGCATATGCTTTAGTCTCCAGCTGAACTCGAAACAGAATAGGATTCCTTTGCTGGGAGTGATGGGGTGCAACTCAGCTTGCACTGAAGACAGTCATGTCTGCATGGGAAGGAGTAGACAGAGACAGGGACCTCCATGCTTCCTAGACTGTCTTGATCTTCCTTCCAGCACTAGACTGATACTCCTAGGGTTGCTGACCCTACTTGCTCTCTCTTTTTCTCTCCTCCCTTGGAGAGGAGACCTTTTGGACCTCTCTCCATCTTGAGATGTGGGAACAAGCATGCCTTGTTGCATCTCCACCTTCGTTAGCCAGAACTAGGGATCTTTCCTGTCAAATATGTATTTCCTTTAAGAAATGGCAGCTTATTACTTTCTTAAAGCCAGAAAGTGTGATTGTACACAGGGTCAAGAGTGCTCCTCCAACAAGGATCCAGTTACAGCTCCTCCTGATGAGAGGAAGAGTAGGATATAAATCAAATAATAAATAAAATGAATAAATACGGTTCAGCTTTTGTCAGCACTCAACTCCAGTGATAACTTTCTTAACATTGGCTGAATCATGCCCATAAATGTTAGCACCTCGTAGACCGCATCTGAAGAAAGCATGAGAGAAGAAGGGGACACCGAAGGATTTCTGCAGGAGGACTTTGTGTCTGGCTCTTTGCACAGCTTCAGATACAATCAAATCATTTCAACTGAATACAGCCCTTTTGGCATTTCTGTCTTTTAGCTTCAGACTCTTTGGGGCTGCTTGATGTGCTACACGAGGGCTTAGCAAGCAACCACATTGTTGTTGTGAAGTTGGCAGCTCACTTGGGACTTTTGTCTCCTGCTGTCTGATTTAAACTGACAGGCTAACACTTTGGGTGCTGTAGAACATTGACTTTTGCTTTGTTTGTTTAAATGAAGAATTCAATAAATGCAAACTCTGCTGGAAACTTTAAGCCAGCATTGGTTAGGTTCTGGGAACCACATGATTTAGAGGTAAGGTATGATAAATTAAGAAAGACAGTCCCAAGTGGAAGCAAGACTATTTGTTTTGAAGATATAAATTAAGTGTGACTTCACCAAAAATATCTCTTTAACTTAAAGCAACCAAAAAAATGATAACTTCCTTTACAGGTGTACTAACAGTGGTTTACAATCCCTAAAGCCCAGGTATTGGGGAACCTTTGGCCCTCCAGCTGTTGCTGAACTACAGTTCCCATCAACCCCAGCAAGTGTGGCCAATGGCCAAGGATTATAGCTCAGCAACATCTGGAGAGCCAGCATCTGCTATGCCCAGAAAAGCTAGCAGAGCTCTGGTGACCTCTATGCAACCTTGCTTGAATGCAAATACCAAGTCTTGTGCACAGTTTCAACCCCACATAGATAGCATGGGAAGGAATATGCAAAGTGGGCACAAACCTAGTGCATATCACCCTTGATATCAGCCTTACCCAACTTGGTGCCCTCCAGATGTTGCTGAACTATACCTCCCATCATCCCTGCCCATTGGCCATGCTTGCTGGGAGTAATGGGAGTTGTAGTTCAGCAATGTCTGGATGGCCAAACATTCCCCACACCTGGTCTAAAGTATCTGAAGTGCACCACGTTGGGAGAGGCTACTCTGTATCATAGTTACAAAGCATACAGCCCAGAGTAGAGGAAAGCTAGGTGGTTCATCTGCCTTTTTCCAAATGAGGATGACTCAGTCATATTGGACAGTCTTTGCTCAGCTTGGGAATCTCTCCAAAAATGTGATTCAGAGCAGATTACTTCTGGAAATGAATTTCAGCATGTGGATGTCAGACCACTTACCATTTCCTGAGCTCCTTTGCACACACTCTACTCGCTTTTCATTAGTGCCATGTCAGGGTAATCTATTTGAAATACCTGCCTGGACTTGCTACAAGACAGTTGATAACGGCAATTTGTATGCATTGTCCACGTAAGTTCTCCTCTGGACTGCATCCTTGCAAAGCTGCCAGTTGCTCCCATCCTGAACTGTCCCGCCTACAGACATAGATTTCTTGGTGCTTGGTAAATACCTGGATGCTCAAGCAAAAGCAGCCAGTTTGACATGAATGCAAGGATAAAAAATCCGCCAGGTTAAGAACATCTCCCCATCTAGTCCAGCATTCTGTTTTCACAGTGGCAAGCCAGAAGCCCATGGGAAGCCCAGGAGCAGGACCTGGGTGCACAGAGCACTCTTCCCCTCCTGCAGTTTACCATTCAGAAGCTGGTATAGCACAGTGGGGAGGAGAGCCTGGCTGGGAGTCCAGAGTCTGTGAGTTCAAATCCCCGCTCGTGTCTCCTGGGCGTCAAGGGCCAGCTAAAGATCACCCCACAGGGAGTGGCTCAGGGGTTACGTGCCCTGCCACCTGTGCAGCCGTGGGCAAGCTGCAGAGTCCCAAGGAGCCCAGTTGCCCCCCAGCTGACAATTGCAGACAAGGAAGGGGCTGGCTTGTGCAGCTGTGGCAAGCTGAGCAGGCCCTAGCCAGCTGGGGAGGACTAGCCTCAGTGGCAGGCAATGGGAAACCCCCTCTGAATACCACTTACCATGAAATCCCTATTCATAGGGTAGCCATAAGTCGGGATCGACTTGAAGTCAGTCCATTTCCATTTCACCATCTCCAACCATGGAGGTAGAACATAGCCATCATGGCTAGTAGCCATTGATAGGCTTATCTTCCATGAATTTGTCTAATCCTATTTTAAAGCCCTCCCTCCAAGCTGGTGGCCATCAGTGGCTCTTGTGGAGTGTAGTCTAACTATATGTCGTGTGAAGAAGTCCTTTGTTTTGTCTGTCTTGAATCTTCTAGCATTCAGCTTCATTGGATGGCCCCGTTGGGTACTCTCTACTTACGAAAATTTTGCTGTTTGCCAGGAAGCCTAATGGCTGCAATTCAACAAAAAGCTAGAGGTACTTTAACCCATTGATACCATTAGGTATCAGTGCCCATAAGTCTGTATGGCTGACAGCTTTGGGTAAATTCCTTTAAACTGCCCTTCGTAACAACAGAAGAAGGGTCTAGCTGCTGACTATCTAGTCCAGCATTCTGTTCACACAGTGGCCAGCCAAATGCCCCAACAGGAATCCTGCAAGCAGGACCTGAGCACCACAGCAGTGCTCATCCTACTTGTGATTCCCAGCGACTGGTATTCAGAGGTACGCTGCCTACAACAGAGGAGGCAGAGCACAGCCATCCCAGAGTGAATGGCAGACATCCCATCTGAAAGCTGATCTTCCAAGCCATGTTTAATTCTGGGCTTTAGACTTTGGGCCGGCTGCTTGAAGCTTCCTAAACATGGAGTGAGCTTTTCAAGAGCTGAAACTGGATGGGGAAGTGGAGGGGTGATTAGATGGCCTCTTTGCACTTCCTGGCTCCACAGTATTAGGACTGAAGACTTCAACCATTTCAGGAATGAGCTGACACAAATCTATGAGAGAAAAGTGTCTCAGAGGAACTTGGGAGTCAAACTATTGGTCCTTCTTGCTCAGTATCATCTATGGTGACTGGCCCTCCAAGGTTTCAAGGAGGAGTTAATCCCACCAGGGCCTATCTTCTAGAACAGCGCGGGTCATTTCCAGAGTCCTGGCATTTGCACCTCTCATTCTTCTCTGAAGGTGTTGTTCAGCCTCAACCCCAACCCTGAGAGATGTTCCCAGACTACAGTCTGAGAACCAGATTTGAGGACCATGCTCATTTAAAAAAAAAAACCTGTAGGGAGCCAACACCAAATGCAATCCCCGATACATGTCAACATAATCAAAAGGAGAGAAGTGTGGGTTTCATATGGCTACAAGGAACACTGCAGATATATCATGCTGTTCCGGTATATATATGCCGGGCTGTTCCAGATGGCTGCTATTTTCAGGTGGGATTCTGGCAAATTCAGGCTGTGCAATTAGAGCTGCTTTGGAGCTTCCCCCAAAGACTGGCCTTCTTGCAATAAGGAAAGTGACGGGGAAATGCACTGGAAAGTGTGAGATAACACTGGCTTGTAGCATCATCATCGAATCTCCCCACAAACAAATCAGGATGAAGGCTCATTAAATAGCCAACATCATTTAATGTCTCTACAAACAATTCAGACTGAATGTTCATTAAACAGGTAGCCAGGAAGGAAGGAAGGAAGGAAGGAAGGGAGGGAGGAAGGGAGGGAGGGAGGGAGGGAGGGAGGAAGGAAGGGAGGGAGGAGGAAAGGAAGGAAGGAAGGAGGAAAGGAAGGAGGAAAGGAAGGAAGGAAGGAAGGAAGGAAGGAAGGAAGGGAGGGAGGGAGGGAGGGTGGGAGGGAGGGAGGGAGGGAGGACTATTCCATCTGGCAATGTTTTTTCTTGGATGGATATTTGAGTTGGATTAAAGGTATGCTTCTTTATTGGCATTTGTCAGGAGCAGTGGTAGCAATTCTCAGACGAGCCACTAGGTGGCAGGTAAAGCTCTCTTCCTGCTCCCACATAGGGCATGCAACCGATATACTCATGCAGAGGGGGGAGGGTGTTTTGTAACTTTGACATTAAAGTCAATGACTTTGTTAGCTGCAGAGCAGCAACTAAAATTAAGTCCCCTCTGCTTGGCCTAAATAAATAAATAAATAACATGGGATAGTGGAGGAAATATGGTATGGTTTTTTCAGTTACATTCTTATCCATTGTTTGTATAAAGCATAAATAAAGTATCGAAGCTTTAAAATCTTCCCATTGGGGCATCTGCCTGGGGACTGTTTTAATGGTTTTTAATGGTTACCAGCGTCCTTGAGCTTCACAGGAAACACATTCCCCAAAAGACACTTCCCCCCTCCCCATCCCTAATGCACGCAGCATGGATGGAGAGGCTGCCTCTGCCTCTTTTTCCCTCCACTGTGCTTCATGGTGTCGCTGGCTGCTCCTCACTAGCTACGGTGCCTCTTAACAGTGCCACCTGCACTGAGCCCGGATCCCTGGGTGGGCTTTCCCTGCTAGATAATGAGATGCTTCGAAGGATGAAGTTCTCTGGCGGAAAAACATTGTTCTTAAGAAGATATTATTGCTGCTTGGAGGAGCCATAACAAGCATACCTTGCTCTGCCACTCTGAAGACAAAAAGCCCATTCAGGCGCTGAACAGCACCTTCCCAGAAAGGTGGGGCAGAGATGGTTATCTGGAAACAAGCGGGAAGAGGGAGGGGTGTTCAGATTCAAGACGGATGCAAAAAGAACAAAAAAGAGAGCCATAATGGATCAAAGACTTTAAAAAAAACAGAAAGCAAATTTGCTCCATCATCTGTGTTGACATCCCTTCAGATGTTTGAAGGGGCTTATCACATTGCTGCCTAACTATTTCTTTTCCGAGGCCAGCCTTTCCCAGCTAGTGGGCCACCAGGTATTGCTGGACCACAACTCCCATCAGCCTCAGCCAGCATTGCCAATGGTCAGGAAAGATGGGAATTGTGGTCCAACAACATCTGATGGCCCACTAGTTGGGAAAGGCTGTCCTAGGCTAACCATACTGAACTCCTGGAAGCATTCCACATTGGACTTGCCTCCCAGGGCCTTCACTACTGCCCTCTCGCCCTTCTGTAGACACGTTCCAGTTTGCCTGTATCTGTGTCCAGAACTGGACACTGTTCTCCAGGCAAGGTCTGACTATAGCAGGAGAGCAAGTTGTGTTTGTATGAATCAGCTGGGAGATTAGAAGCCCTTGGTTCAAAGCTAATCTCAGCTGCCTCTTGTATTTAGGTAAGCCAATCACCTCTTAGCCTCAAGTCACCCATTGGTCATTCTTAAATAGCAAAACTGGTGCAGCTTACAGGGCTGTTGTAAGGAATGTGAGAAGCACCTGGGTAAATTGCTGTAATAAATATTATGTGCATCCCAATCTCCGAGTAGTGAGAGATATCGGGCGCGCCAGTGCTTACCTTGGGTTTGGCTTTCTTGGAATGCTGGGCACTGGAGACTTCTTGATACATTTTTTACACATGTCTACAACCTGAGCATAAGATGGAAGGGCTTGCATTAACAATCCAACACATCTTGCTCCCCCATTAGGGGTGGATTTATTGTCTTCCTTGGCTAGAAATATATGCCAGTTTCCTAGAGAGATTATCAAGTCCTTTTGACTATTAGTTTAGCTATTAAATTGTTTTCTGGCTTCCAGCAGCATCTGGCATATCCCACCAAAGCGGGGTTTTGATGCTCCTCCCCGCCTCCCTCTCGCTGACCTTAACACACACTCCCTTTAGTTCCATCAGCTGCAGCCCATTAACGCAGGCTCATTTTAAACCGCACTTTGTGTTGCATAACGCATTTCCTGTGGAGAGGGTGATCAATGGCCCTTCAGCTGCCTCTGAGAATTGCAGCACAAAAATGCCATCCTCTGGGGCTGGAAGTACAATTGGCACCTCCCCCCCCTTTTAACTGGACCTGGTCCTGGTCCTCTGCCTTCAATAGAAACCCAACATCCAGAAATTAAGCGGATAAAACGTTTTCCATCCCTGTTTGTCTATGTTGGGAAATACTTCAGATGCTTAAATTCTGCATCCTTGGGGCTACTGTTACAAGCAGAGGAACAAGTCAGAACAGTAAAAACAACTCAAATAGAGACCTTATCCCAGTGTGCGTCTGACGTTGGAGTTGTTGTCAGATGTTTGTTTTGGATTTGCTTGTAAATATGTTTTTAAACATTTTCTGTTTTTCAGATGTTTTAAAAACATTTTTAACAGCTGGTATAGCCCAGTGGGGAGGAGATCCTGGCTGGGAGTCCAGAGTCTGTGAGTTCGAATCCCCGCTCGTGTCTCCTGGATGTCAAGGGCCAGCTAAAGATCACCCCCACAGTGAGTGGCTCAGGGGTTACGTGTCCTACCACCTGTGCAGCCGTGGGCAAGCGGCATAGACCCAAGGAGCCCAGTTGCCCCCAGCTGGCAGTTGCAGACAGGAAGGGGCTGGCTTGTGTAGCTGTGGCAAGCTGAGCAGGCCCTAGCCAGCTGGGGAGGACTAGCCTCAGAGGGAGGCAATGGGAAACCCCTCTGAATACCGCTTACCATGAACACGCTACAGGATCGACTTGAAGGCAGTCCATTTCCATTTCCATTTCCATTTTTCAATAACATTTTTAGTGTTTTGCTTGCTGCCCTGGTCTCCTTCTGGGAGCAAGGGCAGGATATAAATTTAATTAATTAATTAATTAATTAGTTGCTTAATAATAATAATAATATTCAACCAACTTTAGACAGAGGAAGATGCAGTACCAATCAGCTAGCTCTGAATTAGCACCCCTATTTGTCTGAGTGACCGTTGCCCTTGCTGCATTTACTAGGCTAGAGCATGGGCCAGAAAGTTCTCTTTTTAATCTGCAAGGCTCTCAAGCTCAAAAGTTACCTGTTGCCTGCCGACAAGCCTCGCCCGCTGCTCTGAAGTCATGGGAGGATGACTGACTGCTTAAGGCGAGTGTGTCAGCAAAAGGATGTGTAGTTTCTGTGAGGGAAGTGAGAGGTTATTTTGGATGAGAAAGCATTCAGAAGCCAACAAGATAAATAATGGATAGACTGTTGTTAGTTCAACCCTTTAGTTAAAAGTAATAATTGGCCTGAAGCCTCTCTGCTGAGGGAGGGGGCATAGTGGTGACCTTCTCTACAGCACCAACAAAAACTGCAAGAAGAGGGCATTAGAGTCCAATGGACCCCCCATCGGAAATAATCTTGTTCTTTGCCCAGATCCAGACAACTCTGTTTGCATTTTGCATAGCCCAGCCATTGCTCAGCGACAAGCAAGGATTAGTCAGCAAATTATTTCAAATTGCAAGTGTGAGAGGCTTGGAACAGACATTCATTTTGCCAATTAAATAATTTCCTATGAATTATTCAGAGCACCATATGGGCAATAAAAAGGGAGGAAAGGAACTCTTTGAACCTGTGGGGTATGAACAGATTAGCAAAGTTTGGAGACAATGTAAAACTCCCCTTACTCCTTTTCATTTTAAGACATCTAACATGAACGCAGGCCTATGGCCATACTACCCTGGACATGCCTGATCTCATCTGATCTCGTAAGCTAAGCAGGGTCAGGCCCAGTTAGCACTTGGATGGGAGACCACCTGGGAATACCGGGTGTAGCAGGCTCAGAGGAAGGCAATGGTAAACCACCTCTGAATACCTCTTACCATGAAAACCCTATGAATATATCCAGAAAAGATTCATAGGGTCGCCATAAGTCGTAATCGACTTGAAAGCATATAACAACAAAACCAACATGAATGCAGAGGACTGTAAGTAAGGAAATGAACACAGCTGAGAATGAGCAAAGAGGAAGTCCCAGGTCATTTGATCTCAACTAAAATTTGTTTAAATCACTAAAATTAAATGTAAGTAAAGAGCAGAGTTCCCCGTCCTGTTGTCCTCCAGATTTTGCTGGACTACAACTGTCGTCATCCTAACCATTGGCCATGCTGACCTGGGCTGATGGAAGTTGTAGTCCAAACCACCTGGAGCGTGCCGGGTTGCAGATGGCTGTGTTAGAGCCTAAGAAGAACCTTGCTGGGTCAGTCCAAAGATCCCTCTATCCTCAAATCTCACAATGTCCAGCCTCAAACTTCAAAGAAGCCCATAAGCAAGAACAAAGGAAGAAGTTGCCGGATCAGACCAAGGGGGCCCATCTAGTCCAGCACCCTGTTCTCACAGTGGCCAACCAGGTGCCTCAATGGGAATCCTGTAAGCAGGACCTGAGTGCAAGAGCACTCTCCCCACTTGTGCTCCCCCCAGCTGGTATTCAGAGACTTAACTGCCTCCCAACAGTAGAAGTTGAGCACAGCCATCCTGGCTAGTAGCCATTGATAGGCTTATTCTCCATTAATGTGTCTAATCCTCTTTTAAAGCCATCCAAGTTGGTGGCCAACACTGTCCCTTGGGGAAGTGAATTCCACAGTTTAACTGTGTGCTGCTTGAAGAAGTACTTCCTTTTGTCTGTCCTGAATCTTCCAACATTCCCCTTCACTTATGTCCATGAGTTCTAGTGTCATGAGAGAGGGAGGAAAACTTTCCTCTATTCACATTCTCCTTGCCATGCATAATGTTATACACTTCTATCATGTCGCCTCTGACTCCCCTTTTCTCTAAACTAAAAAGCCCCAAACGCTGCAACCTTCCCTCATAGCATCACTATGCTTTTATTGGGTTATATTCAACTAAGGCATAAGAGTATGATTTCAATGGACCTAGCCTGGGCATGACTTAGCTGAATATTGCCCTTTTTTTTTTTACATTCCGTTGTGACAGACATATTTATTTATTTATCTGTTATATTTATTCATCACTTTTCACACACAGAAGACTCTTACAGCAGAAAGATATTGAAATTCCATATAAATTAATCAAACAACTGAAAATGAAACATGCTCATCCAAGAATATTTACAAAAGGACAAATCTTACCCACCTCACTCAAAGATGAGCACTAAAAGACCAAAAAACATAACTCAACTATCCTCCCAATTACCAGTCTAAGACCTGGGTAAACAGAAATAGCTGGTGCCTAAAAGCAAACAGTGGTGGTGCCAGGCATATCTCCCTGCTTCTACAAGTGGCCTTACTTGCAGATTTTAGCACCTGATGGCACTTATCTCCATCCTGTGAAAAGCATCAGCCTGCAGATCAAGCCACTGATTCCCTGCAGATCAAGCCACTGATGAAAGTCCCAGGAGCAAGTCAAGGCAGTTGGCACAGAGGGAGGTGTCTTTAACTGAGTCAGGCCATTGCTCTGCCATATATCTCAGTACTGTCTTCAGGGACTGGCAGCTGCTCTTTAGGGTATCAAAAATGTAAATGTACTGCCTTCAAGTCGATTCCGACTTATGGTGACCCTTTGAGTAGGGTTTTCATGAGGCTGAGAGGCAGTGACTGGCCCAAGGTCACGCAGTGCGCTTCGTGGCTGTGTGGGGATTCGAACCCTGGTCTCCCAGGTCCTAGTCCAACACCTTAAACACTACCACCACACTGGCTCTCATAAAAACCAACTACCAGGAGTGGTAGGGTATCAGGCAGGGGTTATTAGCAGCCCCGTCTGTGTCTGCTGTGACCTTTTGCATGCAGAGCAGTGCATGAGTTCCACCACTTAATTTCATTCAGCTCAGCCCTCTCCCACCTAAGGTGGAAGGGCCATAAGTCAGTGTTAAAGCATCTGTGTAGCATGCAGACGGCCCCACATTGCAGCTCCTTGAAAGTTTGACTAAAACCTGGAGCGGATTCCGCTGCCTCACGGACATCGGAGCCACCAGCTGCCGCTGCCCAGGCTCAACCCCCAGCATCTCCAGGTAGGGCTGGAAATGTCCTCTGCCTGAAACCCAGGCTACCCACTACCAGTCAGTGTCAACAGTCTGAGCTAGGTGGGCCATTGCTCTGACTCAAGGCAGCTTCCTACATCCCTGGGTATTTGCAGTGGGCAACGCTCACAGCGCTTGGCACAGCCAGTAGATGTCACTTGCATTGCTTATTGGAGAAATATTTCTGTGGATGAGTATCTGTTTTGTGCTCCCCTGAGTGGTAACAGGCTCCAAAGCCTGCTTTGCACGTGGACAGTCCCCTTGCGAGGAGAAGCACCCTGGAGATCAGGACTGTTTTCCTCATGTTTGCTTGTTTACAAGTGGAGCACTGGGGAGGGAGCCGGTTACAGTACTGGCAGTCAGAATCAGTCTTCCCCCAAACCTCAGCACAGACTGCTTTTTGCTAGCCACCCCCCCCCATGGTAGACTGTGTCTCTTCCTGTTGGTACACTTAAAACTTCTTCCAGTCCACCTCTTCTTTACAAACACACACACACGCACATACAGGCCACCACCCTGTAGGAAGCTGCTCATCACCAATTAGCAGGTAGACATCAGATTGAGCTGGCCTACACATCACAGTCTTCCTCACGGTAGTGGTGAGATGTACAGTTTTTCTGTTTAAAGTAGTTATTTCTAAATTGACATCCACACGTGTACATTTGGACATGCAAACTGCATGCAAATTTATGTCTTTGTTTTGGGGGGGGGACACTGCGTAAATAACCACCCTAACATCTAGTCATGACAGATTTTCACCTAGTAGACTACTACTATCATTCTCAGAGAGCATATTCCCCCAAGTTTTTAAATATTGCCTGGCTTTGAGGACAGAGTAGGTTACAAAAATCTCTAGGAGTGACATTAAGCCTCAGCGCCATCCATCTGTGCTGGGGAATCCTTGCTTTTGGCAAAATGCTCTGCAGCTTGTGTGTGTGGGGAGAGAGAAAACTCCTCCCCAGTTTGTATCTGCAAGAGCTCATCTGCAGGCCCTTTTCTGAGCCTCCCCACACACTGCTTTGGGAGGCTAATCTTTGCTGCAGGAACTCAGGCTTCCCTGAAAGGCTTCAGCTATCTGAGTAAAGGAAAACCCACTTCAAAGTGCCTGGCAGCACCTCTGGGAGATTCAGGTTCCGCACAGTCCTCCTGGGACTACTTGCTCTGACTCAGCAGGGCGAAAGAGCACATTGTCCTTTGAAAAATGTCTGCAGAGATCAAAAGCCAATTCCCACATTGTTCGTACAGATTCTGATGTCTCTTACTTTACAACCAACTGGCTTAAAGGAAAAAGATGATCTTTCTGCAATGGGAAGAAATAACAAGCTGGCAACACCTCACTGCTTTAAAAGCCACCAGCATTCTGTGTCATTCCCAGGTGTTGCACTGAAAAATGGAAGTCTGCAGCCTGAATGAGGAAGGGCTGCAGGGACAGCTGAATGATACATTTGTTAGCACCAACCACAAAATGCATAAAGAAATGATCAAACTTTTGAGCTCAACAAAACTCTTCCTGAAGCTGGATGCAGTGGAGACTGGTGGCTCTGATGTGAGTGGGGTAGTGAATCTGCTCTGGGTTTTAGTCAGAACTTTCATGGGGCTCTCCAAGGTACCCTGGACAGGTCCTTGAAAGTTCAGACTAAAACCCGGAGCGGATTCACTGCCCCGCTGACATCGGAGCCACCAGTCTCCACTGGCTGGCTAGTAGCATTTTCACACACACCCTTTTTTTTGTGATGAGTAAGGGGCCACCCTACTAGTAACCCACCCAGCAATATCAACTTTTGGAGTAGGGTTGCAAATAAAAATAATGGTGAACTTATTTTCTTCCCAAACAGCTCACTCTTTATTAGTCTGTGGCTGTTTTTCGTTCATACCCACAGAAAACTGTTCCCTACCCTTCCTCAGAGATGTATGTTCAGATCTAAAGGCAGAGCTGTTCAAAGCTCATGTGGGGACACAGTTCCGCCTTCTGTGGTACAAAGACTGGTTTCCTCGTCCATCTGTTCCCACTTGAGAGATTTGGGGATTTGGATCCGTATTAGTGCTTATGGGTAGAGAGCGTGGAGCCCCCAAGGGTGACAGCAGAGCTCTGTTTGGAGGAAGGGCAACTAGTCCATGCTGAGAGAAGCTGAGCATGCAGCTGAATGGTTCTGCAGTATACAAGCTTGATCCACGGATTTCCCAGGCTAGCAGCTGCAGACTGTGGGCTCAGCCACACGGCGATTTAGTCTGTGTCTGGTGCTACTTGTCTCCCTCTGTAATTTGCATGGTTCACATGATGTTGCAGGCAAGCAGAAGCTAAAACACAGTTTTCTCCTTTAAATCCGTATCAACCCAATCCAATTATAATGTGAAAAGGAAAAACCATTGCAGCATTGCTGCGCTCCTCTGTGCAGGAGCTTTGCTTCAATTTTTTTTAGTGGGCAGGCTCTCTTATGCCCCATCGCCTGCTCCCTCTCTCTCTCCTGCATGCACAAGCTGCAGCAGCTGCTGCCTACTTTGCCTTTCACTCACTCCCGCCTCTAATCAGTTTCATATAGTTTTGTGTCAATTGCACCCCAACACTCTCTCAGGTGTGCAATTGACTAGAAACAGTGAAACTGACAAAAAAACCCTCTCCTTCTCCATTAGCAATATCAATACTCCAGAGGGAGTAAACATGTAAATGTGGGAGTGGGGCCACAAAGAAACAGTGATACTAAACCTTTCCAGAGGACTGCCTACTTGTGTGAAAGGAAAGCAGCGGATTGGAAGCTACCATTGGCCAACACTGTTATCTTTTCAGCACCAGGTCAAGACTTTCCTCTTCCCTCAGGCATTTTAGCATGTGTTTTAAATTGTTTTAAATGTTTTAGATTGTGTTTTAAATTGTTTTTAAAAGATGTGTTTTTAAATTTGTATATTTGTTTTAATGTTTTTAGTTACTATAAGTATATAAGAGAGGTAAGCGGCGGTAACGCTGCCGAAGCTCTGCTCACGGCCAGAGTTCGATTCCAACGGAAGGAGGAAGTCGAATCTCTGGTAAAAGGGGTCGAGGTCCACTCAGCCATCCATCCGTGGTCGGTAAAATGAGTACCCGGCATATGCTGAAGGGTAAAGAAAGGCAGGGGACGGAACTGGCAATCCCACCCCATATATACGGTCTGCCTAGTAAACATCGCAAGATGTCACCCTAAGAGTTGGAAACAACTTGCACTATAAGTGCGGGGACACCTTTACCTTTTAAACCACCCAGAGAGGTTCGGCTATTGGGCGGTATATAAGTACAATAAATGAATAAATAAGAAGTGTGGACCTTGAAAAGCTATTGCGATGGTAAAAGCAGCTTCTTTAGTAGGAAGTGAGGTTCCCTGTGGATCAGCCCTTTGAAACTTACGAAAGCAGAAGCAGCTTCCAGCCAAAGCTCAGGAAATTGCCAAGTAGCTGCTGCAATCAGATTCATCCTCAGCAGTGCCAATGAGTTGCTATGCTCTAAGGCAGCCTTTCCCAACCAGTGTGCCTCCAGTTGTTGTTGGACCACAAGTCCCATCAGCCTCAGCCAGCATTGCCAATGGGAGGCTGATGGGAGTTGTGGTCCAACAACATTTGGAGGCACACTGGTTGGGAAAGGCTGCTCTAAGGTGTGATTTAAAAATAAAAATCCAGCAGAGCTCCTGCAGTGATAAATAGATCAGGGCCTCCCCCTCAGCGGCAGTGGGGAGGGAGGAAAATGCAGGGCGTTTTTCAGCCTGCCTACGGGGTGCCACTTCTAAGGCAATGAGGTGACTGATGTGGAACAAAGTACATTGATTGTAGGATGGATGTGCCTGGCTTGCAAATTCTGCTTCTCTCCTACCCAGACACACGCACCCGACACACAGAGGGATGAGAATCTCTCAGGGTACAATATGAAGCATCCTGGTCCTGAGTCAGGCCACAGATGGTGGTCCATCTAGCCCAGAATTCTCCACTGCAGCTGGCACCTACTTCCTGAGATCTTTCTCAGCCTTCCACTCTACTCAGCTTTTTTAAAACTACAAATGCCATGAGGGCCGGCCCTGCCATGTATGGAAGGGGGAAGCATTCTGCTTTCAGGCGGTATGGTGCAGTGGGGACAGAAGGCAGCAGCAATGGATATTTCTTTGGTTCAGATAATTCCATGCTGCCTTTCAGGCCAAAGCCCTCCTAAGGCAGCTTGCCGGGGATGTTATGAGGAGAAGCCCAAAGAGGATCCAAGCCCCTCAGTCTTCTACACTAAGACCTGGATCTCCTGCCAACCTCCCTCCCTGTTTTTTAAACCTCAGTTTAAAACTTTGCCTACACAGTGACTTTCCCTCTGGAAGCTGGCCTCAATTTGCCTCTATGCATATGAATCAGTATATGCAAATTATATGCAAATTTGTGTCATGGGGCTGTATTCTAAATCTTTTAAGGCAATGTCTCTGTGGGTCACATACATAAACGGAACACTAGAAACGTAGAACGTGTCATCCAACAAGACCTTCTAAAAACATGCCAAAGCCCAGCTCAGTGCTCATAAAAGCAGCCGGCAGCTTTGAGCAACTGATCAGAGGGGGGGGGGAGGAGGAGAGGGAGGGGAAGAGGACTGAACTGTGACTGTACGGCTGCCACTGGCCCATGCCTCCCAGATGGCCTGACCACTTGGTCAAGTGTACGCAGGAGGGAGAAGTTTGATTTTATTTGCCTTTTCATAAGAAGCAACCTAATTTGCATTTCTTGAACTAATCTGCAAACCAAAATACAGATATATTTTTAAATTAGTACTTCCCCAAACTTTGCAATGCAGTTCTCCAAGCAACCAAGGTGTACAAAAATGCATATATATTAGGAGGAATGTGCATAAAAATGAATATATTAGAAAAAAATAACATGCAGAATGTATTATATTAGGGGATTTTTTCCTCAAAAAATGTATATATTTGTAAAAACTGCATACAAACGAATTCTTTGCATCTGTCTTCCCAGTGGAGCATATAGGGCAGATCCCTGTGCCTGAACTAACTTTTGCAGAAAGGGAGTCTGAGGAACTGAAGCAAATAGTGGTGACAAGAGATGGAAGTTTTAATTATTAGAGTCCTTTGAGAGTGTCAACAAGAATACTGATAGAGGTGATCCGGCTGACACAGTGTAGTTGGACTTTCAAAAACCTTTTGACAAGGTACCTCATCAAAGACCCCTGAGTAAGCTTAGCAGTTATGGAATAAGAGGAGGGGTCCTCTTGTGGATCAAAAATTGGTTAATTAGCAGGAAGCAGAGAGTAGGAATAAATGGACAGTTCTCCCAATGGAGGGCTGTAGAAAGCAGAGTCCTGCAGGCTTGGTATTGTGACCTGTGCTTTTTAAAGTGTTCATAAACGATCTAGAGTTAGGGGTGAACAGTGAGTTGGCCACGTTTGCTGATGATATTAAATTGTTCAGCATTGTAAAAACAAAAAGGAATTGCTATGCGCTCTCAAAGGACCTTTCCAAACTGAGTGAACGGGCAGGAAAATGGCAAATGCAATTCAATGTAAGTGTAAAATGATGCATGTTGGGGCAAAGAAAATATCTTAATTTCACATATACACATGCTCACAGGGTCTGAACTGGTGCTGACTGACCAGGAATGAGACCTTGGGGTCATCATTCATTCATTTCATTCATTGGCGATCACTCGTGGCCAAGTAAGATTGTCTTCCAAGGTAAGGTCTTTAACAGTGGGTCCATAAGTGACTGCGGAGGCCAATTCTGGATCCACACAGCCTCCCACAGTGAGGACAAAGGTTTCCAGATGGAAGATGGTCGCGATGAGGATTTGCCTGATGTGCCTTCCGCTTAGTTAGTTTCTCCCTTTCACCCTGTACTCGTGCTTCTTCAAAGTCCATAGCACCTTAGATAATGGCTGACCGCCAATTGGGACGCTCATGGGCCAAGGCTTCCCAGTTCTCGATGCTCATGTTACTTTTTTTTAGATTAGCTTTGAGAACATCTTTAAACCTCTTTTGCTGTCCACCGTAGTGGATAGCTGAATGGCTACACCTCTGGATACAACTCTGACTGGGAATGATGGGAATTGTAGGTGGCAGGGAGCAGTAACAGGACTATTGCTGGCTAGGAAGTGAATATCAGCTTTAGCTTCCACAGCCCTTCTCTGATGCACATGCTCCTGTACCCGGAGAACTGCAGCCTGTTGAGGAGCCAGAAGGTTGGGCCAGCCAACTCCGCCCCAGAGAGCAATTGTCAGAACTTTGCAACAAGCTGTGGCTGTTTCCAAAGGGAAACTAATTATGTGTGTTCCTGTTTCTGGTGAGAGCACAAAATGCAACTCAATGGTGTGATTTATGGTGTGTCTGGATTTTTTTTGTTATTTTATATTTCTATTGATTTATTGTATTGTAGTTCTGAATTTGTTACTGCAACTGCATTATATTTTCTTCAGTGTCATTCTGTTAGCTGCTCTGGGGCCTTCCCCCAAAACGCAGTATACAAATAAGGCAGTGTATAGTTCAACAAAATAGAGAGGGCACCATTTTGGTTACCTCTGGCTTTTAGCATCCTGGGTCTAGGGTGGGTGGGTGAAATCAGAGCTGAGGGATATGTAGCATTGAGGCATGCATCCCCCAGTCCCAACTTTTTTCCATGGACACAGCGCACGCCCCCCCCCCCAGATTGATATACCGCAGAAAAGGCTGTTTGAGCAGGAAGCTTCGGGGTGGGTGCGTGGGTAGGGTTTCCCAGTCCTTTGATTCCCTACCCTGTGGTTCTTTGCAGCCACCCAACACACACACACACACACACTTTATTGTCTTTGTATGCTGAAGTAACCTTTATCCCAGCCTCCCCCTGCCTGGTGAACTGCAGATGTTTTAGACTGCAACGCACATCTGCCCCAGCCACGATGGCCGTGCACTTCCTCTGGTGTCAGAGGCCGTGTGGGCCGTGTGCTTCTGAAGATCAGCTGCTAGGAAGCACATGTGGGGAGATGCTTTTAACCTGCAATGCCCAGGGTTGCACCTGGGAGGGGTCTCTTGCATGTGCAGGACACATTCTCCCCCGCTGAGTTACAGGACTGCCCCTCAGCCTCTCTGTTGCACACACAAGGGGTGGTGTCAGGTTACTTCAAAAAGAGAAAACCAGGCTTCCCAATGGATGCCTCGCAGAAGAACTATTTTATTGCAAGAACAGTCTAGAACAGGAGCCTAGCCGACCACCCATGACTGGACACGGTGCCACCTACTGTCGGAACAGCACATAGCTGTTAAACCCTTTTATTATTATTATTGTTGTTGTTGTTGTTGTTGTTGTTGTTGTTGTTGTTGTTGTTGTTGTATACCGCCCCATAGCCGACGCTCTCTGGGCAGTTTACAGCAAATAAAAACACCAAAAACTGATATACAAATTTAAAACACATCTTTTAAAAACAATTTACTGAGATTGTGCATGCAGGGAAGGGCTAGGATAAGAAAACTGCAGGCTAACAAAAGAGATCTGACCAAGCAGAAGCATACAGAGGGCACCCAGATTACAGGAAACTTAAAAGAGGCAAATTAAACACTTCTTCAGAACATGAGATAAAAATGGGCACCAGAGAGATAAGAATACTGCAAGCGAAAGAGAAGCTCTTTTCAAAAGGCACCTTTTATCCACGCTCTTCATCTCAACATCTCATCTGTGTTAGCAAAGAGTTTGATTCGAAAACAGCGAAGTTGCTTGACTAAAGGAAGATTTGTTTCCTGACACAGCCCAATTCTCTGTTATCGACATAACCACAGAACTGCAGAACCTCTCCTCTCCCCAGGGCCATCCTACTGCTGTGCAGAGGCACTCCAGCTGTTCTGAACATTTCCTTGGATGCTGCATTTGCCACAGGAGCTGCACCCAGGAATCCACTGCAAGGTCCCAGGGAAGGTTTTGTCCTAGGAATATGACAGAGTGCCCTGCTGGATCAGACCAAAGGCCCATGCCAAAAGTGGCCAACTGGATGCCTCTGGGGAGCCTACAAGTGGGACATAGCCTATGGTCCCAGGCTGTGGTATGAAGGCACACGAGGCCAGCTTCCTGCTGAAGCTAAGCAGGGTCAGGCCTGGCCAGTGCCTGGATGGGAGACCACCTGGGAACCATATGCAAGCCACCTAGGGTTTCTATGATGAAAAGAAAGGCGGGGGTATAAATGTAATAAATAAATAAATTAAATAAATAGCCTAGGGGCAATAGGCCTCTCCTGTCCACTTTTCCCAGTAGCATGTATTCAGAGTCAGACCTCTGTGGTATTAGGGTTGCCAGGTCCAATCCCTGAGACTGATCCTGTATCTTTAGGAGAAGTCAGCCAAGTGCAGGTGTTCTTGCAACCCTGTAATGGGAAAAACCACAAGGTGGACTTCTCCCCTCCCCCTGAACAGAAGACCTCTTGGAGGCCGGCAACCAAGAGGTATTCTGTATCTTTAAAGGTTGTGCAGGGGGAAGGCAGAATTCCACCTTGTGGTTTTTCCCATTACAGGGTTGCAAGAACACCTGCACTTGGCTGACTTTTCCCTAAAGATACAGGATCAGTCTCAGGCCATGAACCTGGCAGCCCTATGTGGCATGCACCTCCTGCTCCCATATAATCCACCCCTAGACATTGCAGCCAAACTTCTTGTCGTCCCTTTGGAATGTTTGACCCACACCATTCAGTTGTCCATGGGAGGGCTTTCTCTGCTGTGCCACCCCCCCAGCTCTGGAGATTCTGATGGGTTTCCACTGACAGCTTAAAAACAACTTCCTCCTACTGGGAGGAAGGGTGGGATATCATAATAACAGCAAGAACAACAGCTTTATTTTGCCAGGCTTTTGGAATTGACTGGTAAGCACCAGCGGTTGTTTAGCCTCATACAGTTGCCTCACTCCTGTTTTATTGATTGGATTGTTTTAACATTTCTTTAGTTTTTCTGCTCATGGTATTTTTATGTATTGCTGGACACTGCCCTGGAATCACGTTGATGTGATGGTGGACGGTCTACACATCTGGACAGATAAATCAATCAATCAATACTGGACCACAGGGAAGGAGATGGACATCTCGTCATCCCTGCTGTGAAAAAATCTGATGGTGCTGGTCCATTATACCACTTTAGCCACAAGGCAGCCACTGAGGAGACCTTGGTGGTGGTAAAACGCTGTCCACCATCAGGGGCACTGGGTGGGGGAGAAATTCTATTCAGTTTGCATTTAAAGGGTTAGGTTGCACCTGCTGGAACAATAAGCAAACCAAAACACAGCTGTCCTTCAAAATTTGCACTTCTCCACATTTTGCAATGCTATTCAGCCAAGAAATGTGTTGGACTGGGACCTGAGAGACCCGGGTTCAAATGCCTGCTCGGCCATGAAACTCACCGACTGACCTTGGGTCAGTCATTGTCTCTCAGCCTAGCCTACCTCACAGGGTAGGAAAGGTAATGTAATAATAAAATAACTAAATACAGTATACGAAAATGACATAGCAGAGTAAAGTGTGCATGAAAATGCAAATTGTTTTGTGTCACCCCAATCTCCAAGCAGTGAGAGATTTCCAGGGGTCCCTGCACTGACCCAGGGTTTGGTTTCCTTGGAAGGAACGTCAGCAGAGACTGTGGTGTCTTTATGAAATAGGGTTTATTTATTTACACACATTCCAACCTCAGCTTAAGTTGGAGGGGTTCAAAGCATCAGCAGTCCAATAGATCTTGCTTTTCCATCAGGCTTACAGGAGGCATCCTAAAGCCATGGTGCAGGGAGCCAGCCTCTCTGCCTGCCTCCAGTTCCCAGCCTTTCTTCAGACCCAACTAAAAACACAAGCCTCACTTTTCAGGAGGGGGGGCTCTCCTGAAGAGTTTCAAGGACAAAAGGATCTCCTTGGCCCATTTACCAGTTACTTGGCAGTTACTGGGCACTTGGCAGACCCATTGGCCCACCTGGCCACTCTATTAGACTAACAAAAGAAGCTCATCTGACTAGTGGAGCAGGTTTCTCACCTCCAGGTGCCGGGTTCCAAATCAGAGAGTGGAAGGGGACTCATAGAAATCATCTGTCTCAACCCCCAAACCCATAGCAATATATTTCATTTTTAATTTGTATACTGCCTTTCTACATCACAGCACTCAAGGCAGTTTACAACCAGAAATGACAAAAATATACAAAAGTAAACCTACTATCATCCTATAATGCTACAGAATATAAAGTAATACAAAATAAGCTTAAACAACAAATGTTACAAAGATACACAATATTACATATACAAGTGTTACACCAATACAGATTACTATTAAATAAACCCCATATCATTCCCTTCTGCTTCTAACATACACACCTTCTCAGGCTCCTGGCTGTCACCCAGGACTCCATACATCCATCATGGGTCTCACCTAGGAACCAAACACAGCTCACCCCCAGTATCTCGCAACAAAGAAGGGACCTGGGAACTGCTTACGTCATCATTAAAAAAAACCTGCTTACATCATCATAAAAACAACTTAAAGCTTGTTAAACACTAAGGTAGATAGCAATTCAGAAAAAATATCAAAGTAACGTACAAAATATACAATAAAATATACAGTAAAACATACCATACAAACAATATAAAATAATCATTAAAATGGATAACTAATCAAAATAAAAATCTAGAGAACTGTATAAGAATATTGGCATTAAAAAAGGTCTTAAAAAGACACCCAACAACAGAGCGGATGCCTACTGAAACTGCATGAGAGGGGTACACAACAAGACCACTGGAAACCGATGACACACAAATGCCCAATTTCTAATTAAGGTCCCACAAAACACACAGAAAAAGTCACTACCCAAAATTGCAAAGGAAAATGAAAGGCACTGTGGCATGCAGCTGGAATGAAAACTAACAAAACAATAAAGATGAGCACAATGACTGTGAATAACAGACAGAAGGAAGTACTTCTTTACTCAGCGCATAGTTAAACTATGGAATTTGCTCCTACAAGACGCAGTAATGGCCACCAGCTTGGATGGCTTTAAAAGAAGATTAGACAAATTCATGGAGGACAGGGCTATCAATGGCTACTAGCCATGGTGGCTGTGCTCTGCCACCCTAGTCAGAGGCAGCATGCTTCTGAAAACCAGTTGCCGGAAGCCTCAGGAGGGGAGAGTGTTCTTGCACTCGGGTCCTGCTTGCGGGCTTCCCCCAGGCACCTGGTTGGCCACTGTGAGGACAGGATGCTGGACTAGATGGGCCACTGGCCTGATCCAGCAGGCTCTTCTTATGTTCTTAAAAATATCAAATCCTAAGGATGCAAAATAAAAATAGATATAAAATAGCTTCTGAAAACCAGTTGCCGGAAGCCTCAGGAGGGGAGAGTGTTCTTGCACTCGGGTCCTGCTTGCGGGCTTCCCCCAGGCACCTGGTTGGCCACTGTGAGGACAGGATGCTGGACTAGATGGGCCACTGGCCTGATCCAGCAGGCTCTTCTTATGTTCTTATGTTCTTAAAAATATCAAATCCTAAGGATGCAAAATAAAAATAGATATAAAATAGCTTCTGAAAACCAGTTGCCGGAAGCCTCAGGAGGGGAGAGTGTTCTTGCACTCGGGTCCTGCTTGCGGGCTTCCCCCAGGCACCTGGTTGGCCACTGTGAGGACAGGATGCTGGACTAGATGGGCCACTGGCCTGATCCAGCAGGCTCTTCTTATGTTCTTATGTTCTTAAAAATATCAAATCCTAAGGATGCAAAATAAAAATAGATATAAAATAGCTTCTGAAAACCAGTTGCCGGAAGCCTCAGGAGGGGAGAGTGTTCTTGCACTCGGGTCCTACTTGCGGGCTTCCCCCAGGCACCTGGTTGGCACTGTGAGAACAGGATGCTGGACTAGATGGGCCACTGGCCTGATCCAGCAGGCTCTTCTTATGTTCTTATGTTCTTAACAGAATAGATATATATTGAGAGGCCCAAAACATGGGACCTAAAACAACGATATGTAACAATGCAAAATGCTGCCACAGTGAATATGGTAACACGAAAAAATATACAGTGATGACAGGCAATGGAAAATAACACAATTATACAAATATGACAGTTATTCCGGATTGTTAAACTGTTTCAATGCTTCTTCAGACATTCGTGATACTTAAATTTCTGAAGCCAGCCTTGACTTTCCCACAAATATCTGTTAAAATTATGAGAAATGTTGCCCACATATAAATCTATGAACAGTAAAGGTATTTAAACAGCAACACATTCAAAGTGAAAGTACATAAATACCTCCACTGAAGAGAATGCAATGAATATAAGTTGCCAATACTGTCAACTCATCTGAAATGTGGTGTTGGAGGAGAGCTTTGCGCATACCATGGACTGCGAAAAAGACAAATAATTGGGTGTTAGAACAAATTAAACCAGAACTATCACTAGAAGCTAAAATGATGAAACTGAGGTTATCATACTTTAGACATACCATGAGAAGACATGATTCACTAGAAAAGACAATAACGCTGGGAAAAACAGAAGGCAGTAGAAAAAGAGGAAGGCCAAACAAGAGACAAATTGATTCCATAAAGGAAGCCACAGACCTGAACTTACAAGATCTGAACAGGGTGGTTCATGACAGATGCTCTTGGAGGTTGCTGATTCATAGGGTCGCCATAAGTCGTAATCGATTTGAAGGCACATAACAACAACAACAACAAACCACTATCTTCTTGTGGGGGTGATGTACCCTACAATTACTTAAAGCATTAAATATTATAAAGAAGCCAATCAATAAAACAGCCAACTGTTTGTGTGATGAAGCATCTAACCATTTACATACCTCATGTGAGAAAATAGCCACTTCTAATCAGGAGAGAAGCAAACCCTGCTCTGAACCAAGCTGAGAGCTCAACTGTAATTATGGTATAATCAAGGTCAGCTTCTGGCAACAGTTAAACAGACCAGGTAAATGATACTGGTGTAGGTGACTATAACAGGAACCCAACTGAATGTATGCAAGAGAAAACCAGCCACAATATACTGGTCCAACTGCAATGTTAAACAATGATAATAACATAAGATACTGCAATAACTTGAAAATTGAATTTTGCCAAGAAGAATTATTTTAACAATATGATATGAAAATTTAAAAATATTTTAACAATATACATATGGTATGAAAATTTAAAGAATGAACTACTGGCAAGTACACAAATTACAGAAACACAGACAGATCCATATGATCATTGAGACCCGCAGGAAATATAGAGTTTAATTTGTATATCCAGAAGGCCTCTTGTTTAAGTAAGATGTCTGTGAGTGAAACCCTTTTTATACGGAGTAGGTTGCACCCGTTCCAAAGCCAAAAATCTTAACTCTTCAGGTGAATGTTGATATTGATGAAAATGCATAGTAAGCGGAGCTTCCAAAGAGTTAGTACATATTTTTCTTTTTTGTTCAGTGGTCCTGGATTTTAAAGGTCTGGATGTCCGTCCAACATAAATCTTGATACATGGGCACATAATAATATATATGACATAATGTGAATTGCAGTTAGTAAAAGATCTAAGGACATAGGTCTGATTGTCAATAGGATTAGTGAATTGCTTCATTTGAAGACTTTGACAGCAACATAAGCAATGTCCACATGGAAAATGGCCAGTAGTGTCATGGGAAAGAGAAATTCTGGGAAGATAATCAGAATGAACAAGTGTATCAGCCAGGTTTGAAGTTCTCCTGAACCCCATGACAGCAGCAATGCTGCAACCAGGTATATCCTGTACCAAATGCCAAGGTTTATGTATGATGTGTTTAAATTACTGGGTGAACCTGTTGAACTCAATGGGCCAAAATAATCTATCAGACATCTGTTTAGACCGAGACTGTAACAAGGATATAGATAGAGGGGATCCAGTGGACATAGTGTACTTAGACTTTCAAAAAGCGTTTGACAAGGTACCTCACCAAAGACTTCTGAGGAAGCTTAGCAGTCATGGAATAAGAGGAGAGGTCCTCTTGTGGATAAGGAATTGGTTAAGAAGCAGAAAGCAGAGAGTAGGAATAAACGGACAGTTCTCCCAATGGAGGGCTGTAGAAAGTGGAGTCCCTCAAGGATCGGTATTGGGACCTGTACTTTTCAACTTGTTCATTAATGACCTAGAATTAGGAGTGAGCAGTGAAGTGGCCAAGTTTGCTGACGACACTAAATTGTTCAGGGTTGTTAAAACAAAAAGGGATTGCGAAGAGCTCCAAAAAGACCTCTCCAAACTGAGTGAATGGGCGGAAAAATGGCAAATGCAATTCAATATAAACAAGTGTAAAATTATGCATATTGGAGCAAAAAATCTTAATTTCACATATATGCTCATGGGGTCTGAACTGGCAGTGACCGACCAGGAGAGAGACCTCGGGGTTGTAGTGGACAGCACGATGAAAATGTCGAGCCAGTGTGTGGCAGCTGTGAAAAAGGCAAATTCCATGCTAGCGATAATTAGGAAAGGTATTGAAAATAAAACAGCCGATATCATAATGCCGTTGTATAAATCTATGGTGCGGCCGCATTTGGAATACTGTGTACAGTTCTGGTCGCCTCATCTCAAAAAGGATATTATAGAGTTGGAAAAGGTTCAGAAGAGGGCAACCAGAATGATCAAGGGGATGGAGCGACTCCCTTACGAGGAAAGGTTGCAGCATTTGGGGCTTTTTAGTTTAGAGAAAAGGCGGGTCAGAGGAGACATGATAGAAGTGTATAAAATTAGGCATGGCATTGAGAAAGTGGATAGAGAAAAGTTCTTCTCCCTCTCTCATAATACTAGAACTCGTGGACATTCAAAGAAGCTGAATGTTGGAAGATTCAGGACAGACAAAAGGAAGTACTTGTTTACTCAGCGCATAGTTAAACTATGGAATTTGCTCCCACAAGATGCAGTAATGGCCACCAGCTTGGATGGCTTTAAAAGAAGATTAGACAAATTCATGGAGGACAGGGCTATCAATGGCTACTAGCCATGATGGCTGTGCTGTGCCACCCTAGTCAGAGGCAGCATGCTTCTGAAAACCAGTTGCCGGAAGCCTCAGGAGGGGAGAGTGTTCTTGCACTCGGGTCCTGCTTGCGGGCTTCCGCAAGGCACCTGGTTGGCCACTGTGAGAACAGGATGCTGGACTAGATGGGCCACTGGCCTGATCCAGCAGTCTCTTCTTATGTTCTTATGTTCTTATGACCTCTCCAAACAGAGTGAAAGGATGGTAAAATGGCAAATGCAATTCAATTTAAAGAAGTGTAAAAGTATGCATATTGGAGCAAAAAACCCTTAATTTCACATATATGCTCATGGGGTCTGCTGGTGGTAACTGACCAGAAACAAGACCTTGGGGCTGTAGGGGATAGCTCAATGAAGATGTCGGCCCAGTATGTGGCAGCTGTGACTAAGGCAAATTCTATGTTAGGGATCATTAGGAAAGATATTGAAAATAAAACTGCTGATATCATAATGCCATTATACAAATCTATACCCACATTTGGACTACTGTGTACCATGCATGGAGGGACTGCAGGGACAGAACCAGGGAGACTCTGGGTCTTGGTGCAAACCCTTGAGACCAAGAGATTCCTTCCTGGTTTTGGATCAGAGCTCTTCCACATAGCTTCAGCTGTATTCAGCCGCCCACTCAGGGCCTAGGAGAGGTCATCATTCCTACTTTTAATAGTAATAGGGTCCTTTAATCTCTTTAGTTTAAAGTTATGAATGGGTTAGGATATCAATGATTAATGCTTCCACGCACCCAAGTAATTCTGTAATGGCTACTAGCCAAGATGGCTGTGCTCTGCCACCCTAGTCAGAGGCAGTATGCTTCTGAAAACCAGTTGCTGGAAGCCTCAGGAGGGGAGAGTGTTCTTGCACTTGGGTCCTGCTTGCGGGCTTCCCCCAGGCACCTGGATGGCCACTGTGAGAACAGGATGCTGGACTAGATATCTTTTTTTAAATGTTTTTAACCCTTTTTAAAAAGATGATTTTAAAGCTTTTTTTTAAAAAAATGGCTGTGATGGCTGTGCTGTGCCAGCCTAGTCAGAGGCAGCATGCTTCTGAAAACCAGTTGCCGGAAGCCTCAGGAGGGGAGAGTGTTCTTGCACTCGGGTCCTGCTTGCGGGCTTCCCCCAGGCACCTGGTTGGCCACTGTGAGAACAGGATGCTGGACTAGATGGGCCACTGGCCTGATCCAGCAGGCTCTTCTTATGTTCTTATGTTCTTAAGGATAGTCTGGGAATCAAATCTGCCCTGGTTCTGGATGCTGTGATGACACTTTTAAGAAAACCCCTAGGAAATAATTCTCTAGAAAATTGAAGAGCCTGCATGTTGCAGCTATGAGTGAAAGTGCTGTTCCGTTTCAGCCTTAAAAACTGCCCATATGGTAAATTGTTATGAAGATGTCTGGGATGTCTGGGTCTTAAAAAGACACCCGACAATTAACAGAGCAGATGCCTACTGAAACTCCACGAGAGGGGTACACCACAAGACCGCTGGAAACAGATGACACAAAAATGCCCAATTTCTAATTAAGGTCTCAAAATGCAGAACTGGCTACAATATCAGCCGCGCCTTCTGAAGGTGATCGCGGGGCCTGCTTCCCGTTGCTTGTGTGATGGTAGATGAACAAGGATTTCACATCTTGTCTAAAGGGGAATTGCTTTCCAAAAATGTGTATATTAGGCAGAATTGCGTAAAAATGTGTATATTAGAAGAAATTTGTGCTAAAATGCAGATGACTTTTCACAAGGACTTTTACAAAAAGCATCACAAACTGTTGTGTAGATGCAAAGAACTGAATTTAAGACTGGAAAAATGTGAAACCAAAACTGACAGATTGGCCCGTCCCTGGGGGTCGTTCCATAAAGTAGTGGTGGCTGCCAGGAAGCTGCTGTGTATGGTGGTGAAACCAATCATTAAAGGAAGAATCTTCAACAAAAAAACAGTTTGTGAATGTGGGTAACAAAGGTGATTTGATCTGCATGAACAAATAATGAAACAAATGTGCCTTTTTTAAAAACAAAAATGAAAACAAATGGAGTAATGAAGCCATTTTTTTCTTGCACACCCCTAGTGTGAGTGGCACTCAGGAGTTCAGCCAGAACTGGTTCCTGGAATCCAACGGGCCTCTCTCGCAAGGAAGCCGCCTTGCAGCTCCCTCCCTCTCCTGCTGCTGTTTTTGCAGGACCCTTTCTCTCCCTGGCGTCTGCTCAGCCAGTTTGCAGTAGCCAGAGATGGCCACTGAGCCTCCAGGCTCAGCAAAGCCCATTGTTGTGGTCCCCCAGAACACACACACTGATTCCTCCATCTGTCCAATTTGGATCTGTTCTCTGCTGTTATCCCAAAGGCCTGCCAGGACATAACCACCAGTTGTTTAATAGACAAACAGTGATGTGAGTAAAGGCATCTCGGCAGTCAATTTCCTACCACTTGATCTATTGGCCTGACACTGGTGGCGACACTTCCCAGAGCAGCTGAAGGTGTTGCTTTCTCCAGGCAATGCTTTGGTGGCACAGCTGGACTTTGAAACCAGGTCTCTGCTCTCCGCATCCAAGAGACTGGAAAGGAGTACAGGAGACCAAGCAAAGCATGAATTTGGGTGGGGAGGGGGAGGCATATCCAAGATATTAACAACAAAGCAAGAGAAGTGATGCCTTTACTGGAGTTCAGAGTGTGCTTTTGAGTCACACAGAACTCTTCTTCAGGTGTAAGGTTTTCCCCAGGAAAGTCCCTATTTTCTCTGGGCCTTGGTAAATTATAACATTTGGTGCTTAAGATTATGCATGGGTGGGAAAAGTGGATAAAGTTTTTTCCACTCTCTGATAATGGAGATGAACATGTTAAGCCACCAAGTACTACACAGCTTAACATTTTACACATTGTAGCTACTGAGTGTTGTCTTGCACTGCTGGTCACCTATACTAGGATAACTGGGGTGTTTTTGTTGCTTTTTGATATCTCTCAGATCAGAAGAACAACTTCTCTTCTCGCTTTTAGATGGAAGATGGGTGATGACAGAGCACATGAATATTGCCTACAAAATGTCAAGTAGACCCTTTAGCAATGTGCAATAACGCATACTTTGTTTTGGACGGGGGATGTTCAGGCAGTGATCCTTCCTGTCCAGGATTAGCAATACCTCGGCACAGTCATTAACCAAAATGGAGACAATAGTCAAGAAATCAGAAGAAGGCTAGGACTGGGGAGGGCAGCTATGAGAGAACTAGAAAAGGTCCTCAGATGCAAAGATGCATCACTGAACACCGAAGTCAGGATCATTCAGACCATGGTATTCCGAATCTCTATGTATGGATGTGAAAGTTGGACAGTGAATAAGCGGATAAGAGAAAAATCAACTCATTTGAAATGTGGTGTTGGAGGAGAGCTCTGAGCATACCATGGACTGCAAAAAAGACAAATAATCGGATGTTGGAACAAATTAAACCAAAACTGTCACTAGAAGCTAAAAGGATGTAACAGGTTTATCATACTTTGGAAACATAATAAGAAGACAGGATTCACTAGAAAAGGCAATAATGCTGGGGGAAACAGAAGAGGGTAGAAAAAGAGGAAGGCCAAACAAGAGATGGATTGATTCCATAAAGGAAGACACAGACCTGAACTTACAAGATCTGAACAGTGTGGTTCACGACAGATGCTATTGGAGGCCACCGACTCATAGAGGTGCCATAAGTTGAAAACGACTTGAAGGCACATAACAACAGCATGTTCAGTCAGTGATCCTTCCTAGGCATAATACTTGGGTATTACAATTTAGCATGGCCTATTTTCATTTATGACATGTTAAGAACATAAGAAGAGCCTGCTAGATCAGGCCAGTGGCCCATCTAGTCCAGCATCCTGTTAAGGGGAACGTATGATTTTTCCAAGGTGAAAACACCAGAAGCTGCATTATACTGAATCAGACCCTTGGTCCATCTAGCTCAGTAGTACCTACACTGACTGGCAGCGGCTGTCCATGTTTTCAGGCAGGGGCGTCTCCCAGCCCTACCTAGAGATGCCAAGGAGTGGATCTGGGCCCTTCTGCATGCAAGGCGCATCCTCTGCTACTGAGCTACAGGCAGCCCTTCACCTCATCAGACAAAAACAGACAAAAGCACCCCAGCCTTTATTTAAAAAAAGAAATGAAAAATGTTATAGGGCCAGATATTGTTTAGGCTCTTCAGGATGAATGACTGTGTTAAAGAGGTCACAAAGTCTGCACCATAGACAGCTGAACATAACACCCTCCCCACCCCACCACCCAAAAAGAGGATTGTAAAAATGTAAAAGAGTGCATTGGAGAGCAGGAGGGGACTAGGAAATGTTAAGCAGTTTGTTGGCAAAATGCCTTTTCATTGCCAGTAAGGCTTTTTCAGAATCTGCTTCTCTTGATTCTTCCCTGGTTGTGACCTAAATGCATTCAGGAGAGGTGTGAGGCTGCATTTTGTAACACAAACACATCCAAGTGTCTGTGCGTGTGCGTGCGTGTGCGTGAGCACACGGAGACACATACAGAGAGCCTCTTTGTTCTGCTAGCTTCAGTATACCTTATTTGCAAATGCAACAAAATAGTGTGAAGGTCACGCTGCCCTTCCTGCAGAGAGAAGGCGAAAGGGCTTAGCAGAGGCTGCATTTGCCTGGCACATCTCTCTTCCCTGCCTGTTTTCACATATTGGCATTGCACCCACCACTTGTCCAAGTTAATATTTGAATCCTCTTTGCATTGGGGTTTTTTAACAATCCAAAGAACAATTAACGTGACGCAAATTCTTGTTTCACCACATTTACTCCGGGTTGCACATGTGACAGACAGACAGACAGACAGACAGACAGATAGATAGATAGATAGATAGATAGATAGACAGATAGATAGATAGATAGATAGATAGATAGATAGATAGATAGATAGACAGATAGATAGATAGATAGATAGATAGATAGATAGATAGATAGATAGATAGATAGATAGATAGATAGATAGATAGATTCTTGCCTGATGATGTTGCAAACCTGGTTTCTAGTCTACAAAGACTGTGACATTAAGCAAAACCACCAATCAGGAATCTGGGGGACTACCTTCTCAGGTTGTCTGCTGCTCTCACATTAAGGGATATTTGAATGGTCTCACCAGCAGCCTCTTTTGAAATGCAAACCTGGCAATGGCTATAAAAAGTTTTTTGTTGTTGTTATGTGCCTTCAAGTCGAGTACGACTTATGGCGCCCCTATGAGTCGGTGGCCTCCAATAGCATCTGTCATGAACCACTCTTCAGATCTTGCAAGTTCAGGTCTGTGGCTGCCTTTGTGGAATCAATCCATCTCTTGTTTGGCTTTCCACTTTTTCTACCCCCTGCTGTTTTTCCCAGCATTATTGTCTTTTCTAGTGAATCATGTCTTCTCATGATGTGTCCAAAGTATGATAACCTCAGTTTCATCATTTTAGCTTCTAGTGACAGTTCTGGTTTAATTTGTTCTAACACCCAATTATTGGTCTTTTTCGCAGTCCATGTTATGCACAAAGCTCTCCTCCAGCACCACATCTCAAATGAGTTGATTTTTCTCTTATCCACTTTTTTTCACTGTCCAACTTTCACATCCATACATAGAGATGGGGAATACCATGGTCTGAATGATCCTGACTTTAGTGTTCAGTGATACATCTTTGCATTTGAGGACCTTTTCTAGTTCTCTCACAGCTGCCCTCCCCAGTCCTAGCCTTCTTCTGATTTCTTGACTATTGTCTCCATTTTGGTTAATGACTGTGCCAAGGTATTGATAATCCTTGACAGGAAGGATCACTGCCTCCACTCTCCACAGGGTCACAGAAAGAGAAAGGAGATCTTTCCCATTTAAATGGAGGTGGAAAGAGCTTGTGGGAGCCGTTCTGCAGTCCAAGAATCAGGTGCCATGTACCACTGGTCGACGGCATCACGTTCTGTTGGATTGCTAGCTGCTGGTGGCAGAGTTGCACCTAAATCATTATCTTCTGGGTTGAGGGGAGACAGAAGGGGGTTGGTGGACCGGTGGGGATGGGAACCTGTTGGTGCCATGTGGTCCGAGACTGATACTTGTCAGGACCTGGACCACTGTTGGCTTTGTTTCTCCAAAAGAGCCAAATCAGACTGAAGGACTGTCAGAAATCCCTAGCCTGGATCCCTGGATCCTTCCTTTTTTGTTTTTCTGGGACAACAGGCTGAGGAGGGATAGTGTGCGTTGATGCCAGGCGGATGGTCATAAGCAGCTACTTTTCAGGACCAGTTATCCGAGCCACAACTGGTTTCACAAGTTGAGCATTGTTGAGTGGGTGGGCTGGCTGGCTGGGGTTTGGCCCTTTCTAGGCCAACCAGTGCCCCCCCCAGTAGGCCCCCCCACTTCCAACCAGTAGAACACATGTAGACATGTTCCGTTTCTCAGGACATATGATGAGTCATACTCCAACTGGTGTCTTGGGGTATGTTTTCAGTTCCTTCATTGCACTTTATGTATTTTTGTACAAACATAAAATATACACAGATGAAACCAAACAGGTCTGGCCCAGTCGTGTTGCTCCTTTGTATGTGGATTCTGCTTCTGGTTTCCAGAAAACCGCATTGATGGATTTGAGCCCACATTTGATGTATAATTGGCACCAAAAGTAAGAGCAGAAATTTACAGGGTGAAAGGAGCTCCCGTTTCAATAAAATTATGGTAGTAGCCACAGATGAATGGGAGTCTGGACGGGGAGCAATTTCTGTGTCAGCCTCTTTAATGATTAAAATGATCTTATCTGTGTAGCTGAGCAAAGCCACAATTATCATTATTCACGGAAGGCATCTGGGTTAATCGCGACTGCCATCATCCATCTTCCTTTCAAGCATTTTGTCCCCATTTATCAAAGAGCTGTGTTGTGGGGAAGGAGAACTTCCATTTCCTGGCTTGAAGGAGGAAACATGCGTAACATGTGCATGCATGCCTGGAACCCCTGATGGCACCTTTTGCTAGGGAACAGGAGCATGTGCAGGGGATTTGAGCAGAGTAGTTGTGGCACGAAGGGGAGGCAAACATGTTTGGGTCCCCATGCAGGGAAAAAGGCTTGGGAAGGATTTAGAGCAGAGGGGCAGCAAGTGAAGAAAGAGTTCAGCAAAGCTCCTGAACCCACTTCTTGTCTGCTCTGAATGGACCACCCTCCCCCAGGCTGCTTTTCCTTCGGAAAGTCCCTTAGGTGTAGGGCTTTATAGCTCAAAACTTTGAACTGGGCTCTGAAATGTACAGGCAGCCTGTGTAACTGTGCCAGGATCAGGATCATATGGTCGGCTCACCTTGATTCCATCAGCAATTGAACTGCTGCATTCTCCATGAGCTGCAGTTTCCAAACAGTCTCCAAAGGCAGCCCCAAGGAGAGTGAATTGCAGTAATCCCGTCTTGAGGTTACCCACCAGAGGGTAGACTACTGCAGCTATGCCATTAGCTGATGCCCCTCAGCACTGCTGCTCTGATCCCACCCTGGCCACACCATGCCATGAAGCTATTTTTAGAACAAATCAGGAGATTTGATTAGGGATCTCCTGTGTGGCACGGAGGGTGGCCCTTAAAGGAACAGGCACTTTCTCGGAGCAGGCCCAGTTTAACCAGAATGCAGACCGCGTACAAATCATGAAGCAGGAACGAAGCAGACGTAGAGTGTGCCTTGGGTGGCAACCAACCACCTGGCTGAGATGCTCTTTCCTTTCAGACATCACCACCTCCATGTGGTGTGATGTCATCAAATCCCGCAGCCTGCTGCAGAAGCAAAAATTGATTTCCTTTCCTTTCCTTTGTTCTTTTTTTTAGCCAGTTGGATGATTGCTTAGAGGCACCGCCCTCCCTAAGTTTAAGAAGAGAGGCTCTTGACTTCTGGAAGTTAACAGCACATTTTTATGGAGACAAGAATGGGCACTTTGAAAGAGCTGCCTGAGATTAGGTTTCTAACTTTCCAGAAGAACTGGTAACCTCATTAAATCCCATAAATATCTAATAAGATACTTTTCTGTCAGTGAACACCTGCCATTGAAGCCCACAGGCCAAAAAAGAAAAGAAAAAAAGGTGTGTGGGGAGCAGGCAAAACAAGAGCAGTTCAATGTGGGCATGTGAGGCTGTCCAGATCCAACAGCTTTATTGGACCTGCTGGGCTCTTGCTGGGAGGAAGGGTGGGATATAAATCAAATGATGATGATGATGATAGTAGTAGTAGTAGTAGTAGTAGACCAAGTGTAACCCAATTGCCCACTCCCATCACCTGATCCCTGCTGAGCTGCTAGCTGCAATAATGCCCCCTGGCCATCTGCTGAGGTGGCACTGCAGGGCAGCAAAGAGCAGCCAACAGTGCCCTCCTCTGGCACAGAGAGCAATGTAACAGGGTCCCATTCTTGGGAGTCTCTGGTTTGCGACCCCATGTACTTTACACCCTCCTTATATTTTCCTCCTTTGGAATCTCTCACGTGCTCATCATGTCGAGCAAAAAGGAAATTAGATGCAACCACAGGCTACTGAAAGCATCTCCAGTGCAAGATATATTAAAATGAAAGCTTGCATGGGAGATGTTCCTGGTAGTAGCTTGGGGCCTTACATCTTTGCCAGCGTCCTCCCCCTCCCCTCCCCTCCCCTCACTGCCACCGCCACCCACCTCCGGAACATGCTGTTGCAGAAGGTTTGCCAGCAGCAAGTGGTGACCTGCATAGATCTGGACAGGAGTGTTTATGGGGCTGACTGGCTGCCAAGTCTCAAGTCTGGGAACATGAGGCAATTTAAAAGCTGTCATTTTCTGCAGGGATTATGACTTTGTTATCAAGGGAGACAGCAGCGCGTGGGCACCCTGCCCTTGGGGGGAGATGGGTCACCCTTGGAAGGGAAGGGAGATGAGCTGAGCAATTCCTGGCTGGGGGAATTTTCCCAGATTTGTAATAAGCTAATGCTGGAGGTGCAAATGCCTGTGCTCCGCCACCCTCAAGAAAGTGTATTTACTTACTCTGGAAATGGGTGTTGTGTACCTGGTTGACCTGGCTTTATGAACTCTGTGCGTGCGTGCGTGCGTGCATGCATGTGTGTGTGTGTGTGAGAGAGAGAGAGAGAGAGAGGTGTAGGCATGTAGATATATAGAATGTAGTACACCCACAGTCTGTAAGGCTATTTTCACATGGGGGATTACAAGTGGCTGTGGATTCAGTCACATGTGTATACTGAATGTCAGACCCCTAGGCAGGCCAAGAGCTCACCTGAATTACAAATGCCCACCTATTAACACATTAACAGCTGCAGCTCAAAAGAAGAAGAAGCATCACATATTCTACATGCTAGGAGAAAAGTTTGTTTTCCCTCACCAGGTCTCCATCAGCTGGGCAGGTGATCCCCATGTCTGGAAGAAAGGCCAGTTGCATGGTCTGGATGGGGTTGCAAGCCCTCTAAAGCAGTGCCAGCTGGAGACTCCATGGTGACAAAATACCTTGGACAGTTCCTTGAAAGTCTGGACTAAAACCCGGAGAGGATTCCACTGCCCCACTGACATGCAGCCCCCAGCTGCTATTGCTCTGCAGCAGCAGCTCCCTAGGGACCTCTGGATACATCTTTGTCATTCGAGGCCAAGGTGACCTCTGTGGATAAGAGTGCCTTTTATTAGTTTAATCTGGTATACCAGCTGCGGCCATATCTAGATCGGGATAACTTGGCCACTGCACTCCATGCATTGGTGACCTTGAGACTGGATTACTGCAGTGTGCTCTGTGTGGGGCTGCCCTTGGTCCAGAAGCTCCAGCTGGTGCAAAACAGCATGTGATATCTCTGTCAAATGTCTACACTAGCTTTTCAGATGCTACCAGGCCAAGCTGAAGCCCTGAAGAATGGGTCCAGAATGTCTTAAGGACTGCCTGAGCTCTTATATCCCAGCCTGATCACTGAGACCATCTGGAGGAGCATTGTCAGGTGCTCTCCCCCCCCATTACAGAAGCCCAGCTGGCCTCACCCAGAAGTTGGGCATGTGATGTTGCTGATCCTGTGCTGTGGTTCTGGTTGCTCCATCTTTAAAATGATATCATAGGATCAGGAAACATAAGAAAGAGCAGCCAAAGAGTTGGAACTCTTCTTGAAAAGGAAAGGGTTTAAGCGTGGTTGGGAGGCGTTATGACTGAGGCCCCACGATATTGGTTTGCAAAAGTATGCATGGTGTGTAGGAAGTGAATAGAGAGGTTTTTTCCCTCTCCCTAGCATGTGGGACCACCCAGTGAGATTCATTAGCAGCACCAGATTAAAGATAGATTTAAAAAAAGTTATTTAAGCAACGCATAATGAAGTTACAGAATTCACTGTCACGTAGTGTGTTCGTGGCTAATAGTCTAGGTGGCTTTAAAAGGTGTTAGCCTCTCTCTTCTCCATGATTTTGTCCATCAACTGTTATGGGCCATGATCGCTAAATCATCCCTGCTTGTGGGGCTCCTGGAGCATTTTGCCAGGCAGTGCTGAAACCTTTTTGGTCTGACCCAGCAGGACTCTTCTTATCACTTCTGGCTTGCAGCTGGCCTTGGCCTGTGCTACAGGGGAGCCCTTGGTCCGACCAACACAGCACTTTGCAATCATGCTTGGCATGCGCGTGGTGCTTCCTGAGTGCTGTCAGCAGTTCACACGCATTGTTTCAGCTGTCTCTTAAAAACACCCTTGTGCCCTCCTGGTGTTTTGAACTAGCCAGCACCACCATCTATTTAGGGCAAATTGGGGGAGGGGGAGGCTGAAGAGGCAGGGGGCATTCCTGCAGCAATGCCACCTAGGGGTGGCAGAAGTGAGATTTGAACCAGAAAGTTCCCAGCAGGTTTACAGCTCACATGCCCATGTGCTAAGCCAACTTATTACCCCTTTGCCATATGCCAGGAGAGGGAACCTCAGGGCCATGGGCTGAAAGTGGCCCTCCAGACCTCTCTATCCTGGCCCTGGCCCTCAGGCCACACCCCTCACCAGCTCTGTTTGCACCCTAAGTGTTTTTGCCTGGGTAGAATTGGCTGGGAGTAGAAACTGGCCTATTGTAGAAGAAGCTGTTTTGGCGAGGAAGTGGTATGCAGTGGCAATACAAAGGTACATTTTTCATTTGTTGCTCTGCCCACTTTCCCTCTGGCCCTGCCTACCACTGGCATGTGGCCCCTGAAAGGTTGCCCAGCAGGAATTTGGCCCTCAGTCTGAACAAGATGTCCTTCCCCTGCCATTACAACAGCCACACCCTGATTCCTTACAGCAGGAGCAGCAGCTTAAGAGGAGCACCCTCCTCCATCTCAGGACTAGGACTCTTCAGAGGCGTCAGCTGCTGCTAAGATGTGCACAGATGTGGATGTCTATATGCCCCCCTATTCTGCAAAGGGGGAGGGGGGTGCTGCAGTTCTTGGAGGAATCAGGCCGCCCTGCAAAGGAAGGGAGCCTCTGCAGTGGCACTAGAGAAGAGAGAAATGACAAGGGCGATCCATCATCTGCCTTCAGGGCAGATTCTGCTCAGCAACAGCTGGGATCAGAGAAGAGAGATCCTCTCTTGCTTGCTCTGTGTAAGGCCGGTGCATGCAAAGCAGTTGCCCCATGGAGCGACCGCTTTCAATTGCTCCCTGCGGTGCCTGTGCCAAAAGGGCATGATAATTCCACACACTGCAACCCTTCTGGGCATTTTCTCCTTGCCATTGCAACCATTTTGGGGTGTGGAGAGAACATCTCCCGTCCAGTTATGTAAACAACCCTGGAGATAGGATCGGAAGCGTAAAACAGTGCCTCCAATACCCACATCTCATCGCAGAAGGATACCATGGTCAGTGGTATCAAAAGCCGCTGAGAGATCAAGTAAGAGTAAGAGGTCACACTCCCCCTCTCCTTCTCCCAATAAAGGTTATTCATCAGGACGACCAAGGCCGATTCAGTCCCATAACCAGGCCTGAACCCAGACTGGAATGGGTCAAGACAATCTGTTTCATCCAAGAGTATTTGCAATTGCTGTGGCACAACCCTTTCAGTCACCTTTCCTAAAAAAGGGGTATCTGTGACCAAAGGGTCCAGGGCAGACTTTACAGGAGCGTCTCAGGACAGCTGGATCCACTCCCGCAATGATGCATTGACCACACCCTGTATCCCCTCAGTCAAACCTCCTCAGAAAGTTTTAATAAGCCAAGAAGGGCAAGGGTCAAGAGGACACCTTGCTGGCTGCATCGTGGCAAGCATCTTGTCCATGATATCAGGCTGCATCAACTGAAACCGATCCCAGGAAGTTGCAGCAGATGTTGCACTGGACACCTCATTAGGGACCACAGTAGATGTGGATGGGGCATCAAGACTGCCACGGAGGCGAGCAAGTTTACCCTCAAAGTGCTTTGCAAACAATTCACAGTGGGCTTCTGAAGGGTCTAAAACTCAATTTTCTGGAGTTGATGTCAACAGACCCCTGACAATACAGAAAAGCTCCACTGAACGGCTACTTGAGGATGTGATGGAGGCAGAGAAGTAGGACTTCTTCACCGCCCTCACCGCCACACAGTAGGCAGAATTATGATGTTTTACTTGTGCCCCATTAGCCTCACAGCACGTCTTTTGCCACCTGCACTCTATCCATCATCCAGCCTGTTTCATTGCCCTTAGCTCACTGGTGTACCAATGTGCAAACCAGGCTCCACAATGCTCTCAACAAGGGTCGAGAGGATACATTGCCATCCCCACAACCTGTGCTGGTGTTGCACCAAGTATGCAGGTGGGCAAAGCTGGGTCAGATCAGCTCCTCCCAGCTCACCCACCCAGGTCTCAGTAATGCACACCAAACTGGCACCTTCATCCTTGATCAAATCATGGATGAGTGTGGTCTTATTGTGTAATGATCTGGCATTAAACAACAACACACAGGCCAGGGAGCACAGCAGATGAGCAACTCAAGGCGTAGATAGCCTTGCCCTCAACTTCTATGGAGGTTCACCACCTCCCCATGGCTATATCTCCCTCTGCCCATGATCACCCATGTTCTTCCTTACTAAGTCTCCTCTTAAACACCTGATATGAACCCAACAAGAGCCCACCAAGAAAACCTACCTGAACCAGTTATCCCAGTGGGCCTCTGAGATAATTAGGAGCAGTAAAACCCACTCCATATTTTTCACACAGGGCACATCTACCCCCCCCATCTCACACGCAGGGAGGGCCAGCCTTCTGCCAGTTGCAGACTCTCACTCTGAAGGCATCTGGCAACTTTCTCCTATCATTCAGTTCACTGCACAGGCTCTCACCCTGTGTCGGAACTACACATGCGCCACACGCCCTCCCCGTTACCTAATCTCCTCCAGATTGGTTAGACAAAAGAAAGACAGAAATAGAAGAGGGTAGTGCCCTTGCCCTCGGGACTCCCTAAGGGCCTCCCCAAGGGCAGCTGGGCTTTTATGCCCCCTTAACCAGCCAGGAGCTGATGCAAGACACTGCAAGATTGACTGCAGCCTCTCTCTGGAGCCAGGGTCAGGCAGGGGGTCCCAGTCCTTGCAGCACTTACCAGGGACGTCAGCTGTCTCAAAAGACAGCAGCCCAGAGAAGCGAGCAAGCAAGCACCCAGATGCTCAGAGACTCACTCCCAGGGCAGGTCAGCCATGTGCCCCCATCAGCAGTCTGACTGCCACCAGCTAGAGCTTCCAAAACAGGCCCAAAGGCAGCCTCACATAGAGCACATTGTGTTGCTCATGTGCTTGTTTTAAAAGTAATTAAGAACTGGTTACTGATTAATTTGTTCAAAGCTGAAACTGATTTGGATGCTTTGATTTGGATTCCTGCATTGAGCAGGGGGTTGGACTTGATGGCCTTATAGGCCCCTTCCAACTCTACTATTCTATGATTCTATGATTTCTTGAAAACAGAAATTTGCTTCTTCACTTGGAAGTTGGATCCTGAAGGTGTTTTTATAATACATTGTGGTATAAGCATCTAATCTCTGTATATACCAAGGCCCAGTTTTTATCCTCCAAAACCTGTCCAGAGATCTAATCGTCTGGATCAAATGTCCACAGGAAGATGGTTGCTTCTGACGCTTCCATGACATTCCAGAGAACTGCTCCACTTTTTACTGCAAATTACCTTGTCAGATAATGTGAAAAGGCAAATGCATAATAACGGAGAATATTTCCCCTTAAGCCAAATGCAGAGTTATTCATGGACTGAAGGTGAATTGAGGCATTCGGTGAGGTTGAGATAAGCTAATGGGATGACAACATGCTTGCTCCCTTTGCGCACTGATGTTCCTGCTGGGGAATGGCTACAGCAAGGCATGTAAGGACAAAAGGGGTCCCCAGACACATGCTTGACCTTCGGGGGTATGCAGTGGGGCAATCTCTTTTCCAAGACTCAGTTCACAAAAACAAGCAGTGCTCATTTTCTCCATGCAGTTGTAGATTTGGGAGGCAAAACTGTTGTGTAAATGAAGGATCTGTCACATTTGGTTTGTCTCAGTTTCTCCTTTTTCCAATCTTAAATTCAGTTGCTCAGTTTACATTGCTTTTTAAAAAAAGGTCCTCATGAAAAATTTGCAGAATTTTAGTGTAAGTTCCTCACAATATACACTCTTTTATGCAAATTGGTTAATTTGCATATTTTTGCAGAATATATGGCATTTTATATGTCAATTTTCACTAATACGTGCATTTTTATGAACACTTTCCCTTAAACAACATAGGGGAACTGGGCTTCCCTGTAGGAGCAAAAACTCTGGGACATCATGCATTATGTTCCAAGCCAGAGTGCCTATCCAGAAAGTCTGTGATACTGAACCAATTCATGGCAAGGGGAACTCTGTTGTTCCTGCTGGCTGTGCCTTCAACTTCCAAATATTCAGTAGAAGATCTGAACAGAGACCTACCTACATACAACTGCTTAATGAAGGCTCTGTAGAACTGGGAACCTTGCAAAATGCAAAGTCCTCAATGAAACATATAAACAGGGGTGTAGCTCGGGGGAGGTGGGGTGTCTGAGACCCCTTACATTTTTGGGAGCCAGGTCCCAGTAGGGTCTCTATGTCTCCAGTGTCCTATGAGCCAATCAGCATTGACAGGGGAATGTGTTAGCCACTTAGGAGAGTCTTCTAAAGCTGTAGTCAAGCCTAGCCAGATTATTCTATAATCTTAAAAGGTTGCATAATTTTAGAATAGGGCTTGGCTGTGACTAGTATGAAGGGACCCCGCACTTCTGATTTTGCCACTACACTACTGCATATAAATACATCCCCAAAAGTTGGTATGATTGTCAGTACATGCAATTCCACTCCCCCCTCCACTGTCCTTCTGTTCAGTGGCCACAGTTCTGAATGCTTATTGCGTGGACAGTGCTTGCTCGTGGAGACCAACCTCAGAGCTTGTCCGTGATGCAAACTTTACTGCAGATCCAAGTTGAGCCTTCATTGCTGAAAAACATCATCTGGGAGCACCAGCACAGATTGCGTTGCCATGTGTGCATGTGTGTGTGTGCACATCACACTGACTCCTTGTGGGAGGAGGAACCGCAAGCTACCTACTCTTTGGCATCCTCAATCTTTAATGTTCTGCTGCTGCTGCTGCTGCTGCTCTCTGCAAGAGAGGAGTCTGCACCTGCAAAGTGCAGATGCAGCCCTCTCTCCAGCTGCTGACTAGGAGGGGTCCAGACTGAAAGGGAGCCTTCCTCACCTGGCTGACCTACTCGACAGCCAAATATGCCCCTGGGGTAGGGGGATGGGGCTCTGTTTGTTCAGAGTGCCACTCTGTCCAGCTGGAGGTGGGCAACAGACCTCCCAGCTGGGGAGGGTTCTGTTTCAAGAGGGAAACTGGAGTCTCTGGGTGGGGAAGGTGGACTCCATGGCACACGAGGCCAGGATTTGGAAGTGGACGGGGAGGGTGACAGAAGCCGTAGAGTAATTTTGATTCTGTCCATGTTAAATATAATGGACCCATTAGGACTGAGATATTTTCCCCTCCCGTCCTGTGGAATGATTAAGGAGTCTGATATTCTTCTGGGATGTCGGAAGGAAGGAGCAGGCAGAAGGGCAGAGGAAGGCATAAAACACAGACCAGGCTTCCTCCGAGACAACAGCAAATGTGTCGGCTGCTGGAAAATGGCCATTTCTCTCTCTCTCTCTCTCTCTCTCTCTCTCTCCATCATCCCTGACCATGGGCCATGCTGTTTGGGGATGTTGGCAGTTGGAGTTTGACAACATCTGGAGGACACCAGACTCCCCAACTCTTGTGCAGTGGTTGAGAGAATGAGCAATGGATCAAGTAGTCCCTAGTTCAAATCTCACCTCTGGCATTAACAATGGTTATGGGTTAGGGTTAGGGTTAGGGTTAGGGTTAGGAAAGCTACACTCTCTAAGCCTCAGTCCACCCCCCACCCCTGCAGAATGGGAGCTGTAATAATATTGACCTACCTAATAGGACCCCTTGTAAGAATTATAACTAGAACATATTTGTACAGCACTTTTAACATTCTAAAGTGCACTATAAATGCATTGTTGTTGTTGTTGTTGTTGTTGTTAATTTTCACTTTCATTCTAAATGTAATGTACAAATACCCTACAAATACTTACAAATCACCCTAACACTAACCCCTGAGGTTGGTACAGAAGCTGCAGCTGGTGCAAAATACAGCAGTGTGACTGCTCACTGAGGGCAGGATATTGCCAACATGTCACCCCACTGCTGAAAGAATTGCACTGGCTGCCCATTTGCTACCAGGGCAAGTTCAAGGTTCTAGTTTTGGTGTACAAGCCCTATACAGCTCGGGACCAGGATACCTGAAAGACCGTCTTACCCCTTATATACCCAGTTGATCACTGCGGTCTGCAGGTGAGGGCCTCCTGCAGATACCATCTTATCAGGAGGTCCCTTCCACACAACATAAGAAAAGGACCTTTAGTGTGGCGGCACCTATCCTGTGGAATTCCCTCCCTTTGAATATGAGACAGGTGCCATCTCTGCTATCTTTTCGGCGCCTTTTGAAGACTTTTCTTTTTCAACAAGCCTTTTAAGTAGAGACCTTATCCCAGTGTGTATCTGTGCTGGAATTGCTTTTTGAGATGTTTTTAAAGTTTTGTGTGTGTTTTTAAAGATCCTTTTATAAGATTTTTAAAAACTTTTTAGTGTATTGTCCCTTGTTTGCTACCCTGTGCTCCTTCTGAAAGGAAGGGCAGGATATAAATAACAACAACATTGTTGTTGTTGTTATGTGCCTTCAAGTTGATTTCGACTTATGGCGACACTATGAATCAGCGACCTCCAACAGCATCTGTCATGAACCACCCTGTTCAAATCTTGCAAGTTCAGGTGTGTGGCTTCCTTTATGGAATCAATCCATCTCTTGTTCGGCCTTCCTCTTTTTCTACTCCCTTCATTTTCCCCAGCATTATTGTCTTTTCTAGTGAACAACAACAATAAATGTGTTGCTGACCATGAATTTTAAAGTAGCCTAAGTGCCCAGGAAGCAGGAGTGCAATCTAGCAGGGCTGCTCCTCAGCAAAAATGCATGCTCAAGATGACACAAAACTGGGATGGAATTGGACCAAGACGACAGGGATGGAATTGGGCCAAAGCAAACGAAATGAAACTCAGCAAAGGCAACGGCAAGTCCTGATATAGGCACATGCATCTGCACACGTGTCGGCTGTGGGCTCCCTGGCTTGGCAGCCGTACAGGTGCAAAGGCTCTCAGGATTGTCATCAACATCACATCGTGCACATGAGTCAGATGTGGAGTGAAAAAAGGCGAATGCAACTTGAGGCCCTGTTAATGGTACTGTCGTATCCAAGACACGGGAAGCCATTGTCTCACTGTGTCCTTCACGAGTTGGACCTCATTTGGAGTAGGGTCCAGTTCTGAGCAGTAGCAGCCAGTGGGGCTGCCCACATGGGGCTGCCTGACTCTCCCATCTTCTGAACACTGCCCGCCGCTGCCAGTTACCGGGAGGGGAAAAGGCAAGGAAGTAGGGAGCTCGGCATGGTGTGGCACCAGCTGGTACCGGTGGCTGTCTGTTGGAGGCAAGGTGCCGCTGAATACCAGTTGCTGGGAATGGCAGGTGGGGAGAGATGCTGTTGTGCTCACACTCTCCTTGTGGGCTTCCTGTGAGCATCCAGCTGGCCCCTGTGAGAACAGGAGGCTGGACTAGATGAATCTCCAGAGTTGGGGGTGATACACCTCTGCAGAGAGTTCCTGTGGAAAAGAGGATGCTAGACTAGATGGGCCCTTCCTTGCTCTGATGTGGCAGGGCTGTTGTTATGTGCAATAGCATGAGGCTGCCACTGTGGGAAAAAGGATCCTGGAGTAGATGGACGCTCAGTCTGATGCAGTGAGATTGTCATGTTCTTAATTCTACACTGAGAGCCAGTTTGGTGTGGTGGTTAGTGTGTTGGACTAGGAACTGGGAGACCATGGTTCAAATCCCCACTCAGCCATAAAGCTTGTTGAGTGACCTTGGGCCAGTCACAGTTTCTCAGACTAACCTACCTCACAGGGTTGCTATAAGGGTAAAATGGGACAGAGGAGAGCCATATATGCCACCTTGAGCTCCTTGGAAGAAAGGTTGGGCTACAGATGAAATAATAAACAAATATAAAAACATAAATAAGTTGACAGGTGGCATTTCTTGAATTTAGCATTGCACTCTGGAGTTTTCACACCACCCCTGTCAATGCTGCTAGCAGCAGACCATTGAAATGTTTATCCCCAAGCAAGGGTGTTCATCCTTTAGAGGAGAACGCCCAAGTTAATTGGGACAACCAGGCCCTCCTAATTAGAACGCAGATCAGTCCTGTGAGAATGCTTCAGAGCTGCCGTGCAAAGCAAACACCTTGTTGCAGAGGGGCCCCCTGGCTGGTAGGCTGGCAGAGTGGGGAATAAATATTCTCCCAGCACTCCTTGTATACCAGGCAAAAGAGATGGCTTAACCCTTTCTGGGCTGCCAAGCACATTGCTCAGCAAGTGTAGTTATCGTGGGAGTTAAATGCAGCAAAAACGGTGGAAGGAACCTGTGAGCGATGGGGGAACTGTAAGCTAAGCAGAGCTTGGAAGATTACTTTTAAAAAGTAATAAATTACAGTTACAGTTACATGGCCCAAAAAAGTAGTAATTTACCATTACAATTACAATTGCTCTGAAAGTAACTGATTACTTTACTTTTCCTCCGAAGTAATCACTACAATTACATTTCAGTTACTCTAAATAAAAGCCTACAAGGTGCTGGCTTTGGCTGCTGCACATCTAAGTAGCCTAAAACAACATGAAAAATAAACAAACATACAGAGGTAGTAGAATAATTGTTTTTATTCATAAGATAGCAATGGTGGTCTCTCTGCTGGTAAGGGAGGTGGGGAGGGAGGCAGAGGCCACTACTCAGATCTTTGCACGTCAAACCAAGTGCAACCCCCCCCAGCCAGCCAGCATAATCTCTCTCACTTAACCACCTCCCAGGCCCTGCCCTGCCACCAACTAATGGACACTCACCCAAGCAAACATTTTCCCCTGAGATGCAAAAAAGTTAAAATACTGCAAATGCAGCACAGTAGCCAGATGGGGTGGTGGAGGCTACTTTGCCTGCCAAGTGCAAACACAGTATTCACACACACACACACACACACACACACGTTGTCATCTTTTACCTCCACAGTTCTTTATCTCCATTCTGCTGCTGCCTCCTTCCCCTCCTTTATCCATGTCCTTGACCTCCGGATCCTTTTTCCCTCCACTCCATTCTTCACCACCACTATCTGTTTTTTAAATAATTGTTTTCTCCACTCCACCCCGTCTCACTCTCTGCCACCTCCCTCGTCGCCTGCTACCCATCCACAGAGCATGAGGAAAGAGTGACACTGCACAGAAGCCCAGTTTGAGGCACATGATTTTCATCCACAAATCAGAGGAGCAGAAGACTTCCGCTGCTCCCCCCCCCAAGTAATGCCCAAAAGTAATTCTGGAAACGTTAGAATTACTCCACAAAAGTAGTAAAATTACTCCTAGTACTATTACAATCAAAATGTAAAGGAATTACCCACTCATTACTCAAAAAAGTAATGAATTGCAAGTAATTCGTTACTTGTAACTAGTTACTTCCAAGCTCTGAAGCTAAGTAAGTCTTGGGCTATATATTAACTACAGCAAGTAGCCCAGAAAACAAGCTTGTTCCCCACCTGCATTCTGAGAACATGAGACCCACGCCTAGGAAGGGGACATAAGAAGTGATCCCACGGGGATCAAACTGAGTTCCTGGAAAAGGGGGGAGAAAATTTCCCAACTTGGTGTCCTCCAGATGTTTTAGACTAAATCTCCCATCAGCCCCTTGGAGGGCACCAAGTTAGGCTACCAAGGCTGCGGACACACTAGTTGCCTGCCCCAAAGAGTGTCCATTAGCCGCACCTGGAGATCAGCCGATCAGCTGCAAAATCTCTTTGAAGCTGATTTTAAGCACACACACACACACACGCTCGAGCTGCTCCCACCAGATTTTACAGTAAAAAGGGGCAGAGTTTGACTAGCGTCGTCGTGTGCCCCTGTTTTCAGAAGAGAGAGGTGGAGACGCACTGGAACCAGCAGAGCAGTGCTTGTGTTTGTATCCTGAATCTCAGTTTCTGGGGACAACTGTGTAGGAAGGCTATTGTACTCACGTCCTGTTATCGGCTTCTCAGAAACATCTGGCTGCCTTGTTGGAAATAGGGTGTTGGACTAGATGGATTCTCCCTGGTCTCATCCAAGAGGGTTCTTCTTGTATGGGTTTCTCCTGTGCTTCGAGCCGCTTGGAGTTTCAAGGTGCGTATAAACTGAACTTGTGTTGCAACTTTGCAATCAAAGCCCTCTTCATGATAGAGATGTTTGTCAATTAATGCTTGTAGGGGCCAAGAGCAGATGTGAACGAGCCATCAAAGATTCAACAGCACACACAAAAACTTCACAGCATCTCAAGTGCTCAAAGGAGGCAGTTGAGCTGCAAGACTTCAAATTTTCAGCTGGCGCGCACAAGATACAGTGGTGTACATGAATGTATAACCAGGCCCTAACACTGCTTGCTTTTATCTATTGTTATTATTTGGGTTTTAATTGTTTATTAAATTTATATCCTGCTGTTCCTCCAAAAAGGATGTCAGGGCAACAAACAAAGAACAAAACACTAAAAACATATTTTAACATATCATAAAAACAAAACAACCTTTTAAAAAACATCTTTAAATTTTTTTAAAAAAACAATTCCAACACAGATGTGGGCTGGGATACAATCTCTACTAAAAACACTTGTTGAAAGAGGAAGGTCTTCAGTAGGCCCTGAAAAGACAACAGACATGGTGCCTGTCTAATATTTAAGGTCCGCTTCCTATGTTGTGCAGAACGGACCTCCTGATAAGATGGCATCTGCAGGAGGCCTTTATCTGCAGAGCGCAGTGATCGACTGGGTATAGAAGGGATAAGACGGTCTTTCAGGTATCCTGGTCCCAAGCTGTACAGGGCTTTGTACACCAAAACCAGAAACCTGGAACATGGCCCAGTAGTGAATACTGTTGCTACTACCGTCATCCCCTGCCACATTTCACAAATGAAAACAAGGACATGCTTGCCATATGCGCACTTTTCATACTTACGTTTGTGTACTGCCTTCAAGCCGATTCTGACTTATGGCGACCCTCTGAATAGGGTGTTCGTGAGGCTGAGAGTTTCATACCAAGGATAATTTCCTGAGCAAACCCCCTCCTTGACTGTGCCTTTACTCTGCTAGCTGACTGCTCTGCGCACTTTCCCTGCAACTGCCTCTCTGGTTTAAAAGCCAATCAGTTTTTATGACTTGATGGTAATACAGCAGGAAAAGGGAACCGCCCTGTAATATTGTTATATATCTGCAATTCAAAATATACCTTGACAGCTACAGGGTATGAAGCAGCTGGATGCATCCCCCTTTGTACAAAAGCCACGACGTGCCCATCCGCCCACCCCACTCTGAGGTTTAACTTCTGGATATTCTGGTAGAGGGCCTGTTTTACATGCAGAAAGCCCCAGGTTTAATCCCCAATGGCATGTCCAGGTAGGGCTGGGAGGGATTCCTGCCTGAAACCGTGCGGAACTGCTGCCAGTCAGAGTAGACAGCACTGAGCTAGGTGGACCAATGGTCTGACTCTGTACAAGGCAGCATCCCATGTTCCTCTGTTTTATTTGTTGTTATACTCGTATTTTACTGGTTTTATGTTCTGATTTTGTTTTAATGATTGTTTACTGCTTTTATGTCATACACCTATAGCTGAACATGACGATTTAAAGTATTTTTAGCATTTCTGTTTGCCGCCCTCGGCTCCTGCTGGGAGGAAGGGGAGGATATAAATCAAATAATAAATAAACATCAAGAAGACTAAAGTAATGACAACAGAAGATTTATGTAACTTTAAAGTTGACATCACACAGCTGGTATAGCACAGCAGGGAGGAGAGCCTGGCTGGGAGAGTCCAGAGTCTGTGAGTTCAAATCCCCGTTAGTGTCTCCTGGGCATCAAGGGCCAGCTAAAGATCACCCCCACAGTGAGTGGCTCAGCGGTTATGTGCCCTGCCACCTGTGCAGCCGTGGGCATGCGGCAAAATCTGAAGAAGCCCAGTTGCCCCCCAGCTGGCAGTTGCGGACAAGGAAGGGGCTGGCTTGTGCAGCTGTGGCAAGCTGAGCAGGCCCTCGCCATCTGGGGAGGACTAGCCTCAGAGGGAGGCAATGGTAAACCCCCTCTGAGTGCCCCTTACCATGAAAACCCTATTCATAGGGTAGCCATAAGTCAGGAGCGACCTGAAGGCAGTCGATTTCCATTTTCAAAAGTTGACATCAAGGACATTGAACTTGTCAAGGATTATCAATACCTTGCCAAAGTCATTAACCAAAATGGAGATAATAGTCAAGGAATCAGAAGAAGGCTAGGACTGGGGAGGGCAGCTATGAGGGAACTAGAAAAGGTCCTAAAATGCAAAGATGTATCACTGAACACCAAAGTATCACTGAACACTGCTGGCACTTAAAATTAAAAAGGTGGCAGAGCAGCTTTTAAACTGACTGAGGGGGGAAACCCGACAGGAGCTGAGAAAGGTCTGGTTCGGAATAAACCTCCCCCCTGGGATAAAAACCAAAGAAATGATGAAATTTTAAAAGGGGTAGGCCTGGAAGTAGGCATTGTGAGAGCAGGGGCACAGGATATAAATTCAGAAGAGCAAAATTACCACAGGCCAAACCACAAGTGCCAAAGACACTTGAAGAGAGACACTGCTTACACGTGCCTGTACGCTAATGCTAGGAGCCTCCGAACCAAGATGGGAGAACTGGAGTGCTTGGTCTTAGAGAAGAGCATTGATATAGTGAGCATAACGGAGACCTGGTGGAATGGAGAAAACCAGTGGGATACGGTTATCCCTGGATATAAACTATATCGGAAGGACAGGGAAGGACGTATTGGTGGCGGAGTCGCTCTATACGTGAAAGAAGGCATTGAATCCAGCAAGCTCGAAACCCCAAAAGAGGCAGACTCCTCCACAGAATCGTTGTGGGTGGTGATACCATGCCCCAGGAGGGACTTAATACTGGGAACAATCTATCGTCCCCCTGATCAAAATGCTCAGGGAGACCTGGAGATGAGATATGAAATTGAGGAAGCATCCAAACTAGGAAATGTGGTAGTAATGGGTGACTTCAACTACCCGGACATAGACTGGCCGCATATGTGTTCCAGTCATGACAAAGAAGCAAAGTTTCTAGATATTCTAAATGACTATTCCCTAGACCAGTTGGTCATGGAACCGACCAGAGGGACAGCAACCCTGGACTTAATCCTCAGTGGGGACCGGGACCTGGTGCGAGATGTAAGTGTTGTTGAACCGATTGGGAGCAGTGACCACAGTGCTATTAAATTAAGCATACATGTAACTGGCCAATTGCCAAGAAAATCCAACACGGTCACATTTGACTTCAAAAGAGGAAACTTCACAAAAATGAGGGGATTGGTAAAAAGAAAGCTGAAAAACAAAGTCCAGAGGGTCACATCACTCGAAAATGCTTGGAAGTTGTTTAAAAACACTATATTAGAAGCTCAACTGGAGTGCATACCGCAGATCAGAAAAGGTACCGCCAGGGCCAAGAAGATGCCAGCATGGTTAACGAGCAAAGTCAAGGAAGCTCTTAGAGGCAAAAAGTCTTCCTTCAAAAAATGGAAGTCTTGTCCGAATGAAGAAAATAAAAAAGAACACAAACTCTGGCAAAAGAAATGCAAGAAGACAATAAGGGATGCTAAAAAAGAATTGGAGGAGCACATTGCTAAGAACATAAAAACCAACAACAAAAAATTCTATAAATACATTCAAAGCAGGAGACCATCTAGGGAGACGATTGGACCCTTGGATGATAAGGGAGTCAAAGGTGTACTAAAGAACGATAAGGAGATTGCAGAGAAGCTAAATGAATTCTTTGCATCTGTCTTCACAGTGGAAGATATAGGGCAGATCCCTGAACCTGAACTAACATTTGCAGGAAGGGATTCTGAGGAACTGAGACAAATAGTGGTAACGAGAGAGGAAGTTCTAAGCTTAATGGACAATATAAAAACTGACAAATCACCGGGCCCGGATGGCATCCACCCGAGAGTTCTCAAAGAACTCAAATGTGAAATTGCTGATCTGCTAACTAAAATATGTAACTTGTCCCTTGGGTCCTCCTCCATGCCTGAGGACTGGAAAGTGGCAAATGTAACACCAATCTTCAAAAAGGGATCCAGAGGGGATCCCGGAAATTACAGGCCAGTTAGCTTAACTTCTGTCCCTGGAAAACTGGTAGAAAGTATTATTAAAGCTAGATTAACTAAGCACATAGAAGAACAAGCCTTGCTGAAGCAGAGCCAGCATGGCTTCTGCAAGGGAAAGTCCTGTCTCAGTAACCTATTAGAATTCTTTGAGAGTGTCAACAAGCATATAGATAGAGGTGATCCAGTGGACATAGTGTACTTAGACTTTCAAAAAGCGTTTGACAAGGTACCTCACCAAAGACTTCTGAGGAAGCTTAGCAGTCATGGAATAAGAGGAGAGGTCCTCTTGTGGATAAGGAATTGGTTAAGAAGCAGAAAGCAGAGAGTAGGAATAAACGGACAGTTCTTCCAATGGAGGGCTGTAGAAAGTGGAGTCCCTCAAGGATCGGTATTGGGACCTGTACTTTTCAACTTGTTCATTAATGACCTAGAATTAGGAGTGAGCAGTGAAGTGGCCAAGTTTGCTGATGACACTAAATTGTTCAGGGTTGTTAAAACAAAAAGGGATTGCGAAGAGCTCCAAAAAGACCTCTCCAAACTGAGTGAATGGGCAGAAAAATGGCAAATGCAATTCAATATAAACAAGTGTAAAATTATGCATATTGGAGCAAAAAATCTGAATTTCACATATACGCTCATGGGGTCTGAACTGGCGGTGACCGACCAGGAGAGAGACCTCGGGGTTGTGGTGGACAGCACGATGAAAATGTTGACCCACTGTGCGGCAGCTGTGAAAAAGGCAAATTCCATGCTAGGGATAATTAGGAAAGGTATTGAAAATAAAACAGCTGATATCATAATGCCGTTGTATAAATCTATGGTGCGGCCGCATTTGGAATACTGTGTACAGTTCTGGTCGCCTCATCTCAAAAAGGATATTATAGAGTTGGAAAAGGTTCAGAAGAGGGCAACCAGAATGATCAAGGGGATGGAGCGACTCCCTTACGAGGAAAGGTTGCAGCATTTGGGGCTTTTTAGTTTAGAGAAAAGGCGGGTCAGAGGAGACATGATAGAAGTGTATAAAATTAGGCATGGCATTGAGAAAGTGGATAGAGAAAAGTTCTTCTCCCTCTCTCATAATACTAGAACTCGTGGACATTCAAAGAAGCTGAATGTTGGAAGATTCAGGACAGACAAAAGGAAGTACTTCTTTACTCAGCGCATAGTTAAACTATGGAATTTGCTCCCACAAGATGCAGTAATGGCCACCAGCTTGGATGGCTTTAAAAGAAGATTAGACAAATTCATGGAGGACAGGGCTATCAATGGCTACTAGCCATGATGGCTGTGCTGTGCCACCCTAGTCAGAGGCAGCATGCTTCTGAAAACCAGTTGTTGGAAGCCTCAGGAGGGGAGAGTGTTCTTGCACTCGGGTCCTGCTTGCAGGCTTCCCCCAGACACCTGGTTGGCCACTGTGAGAACAGGATGCTGGACTAGATGGGCCACTGGCCTGATCCAGCAGGCTCTTCTTATGTTCTTATGTTCTTAAAGTCAGGATCATTCAGACCATGGTATTCCCGATCTCTATGTATGGATGTGAAAGTCGGACAGTGAAAAAAGTGGTAAGAGAAAAATAAACTCATTTGAAATGTGGAGTTGGAGGAGAGCTTTGTGCATACCATGGACCACAAAAAGGACAAATAATTGGGTGTTAGAACAAATTAAACCAGAACTACCATTAGAAGCTAAAATGATGAAACTGAGGTTATCATACTTTGGACACATAATGAGAAGACAGGATTCACTAGAAAAGACAATAACGCTGGGAAAAACAGCAGGGAGTAGAAAAAGAGGAAGGCCAAACAAGAGATGGATTGATTCCATAAAGGAAGCTGCACACCTGAACTTACAAGATCTGGACAGGGTGGTCCATGACAGATGCTATTGGAGGTCGCTAATTCATAAGGTCACCGTAAGTCATAATTGACTTGAGGGCAGATAATAACAACAACATGTCATACGCCGCTTAGAGTTTTTTAAAATAAATTAAGCAGACTATAAATATTTTAAATAAAATAAATAAATAAATAAAACTGGGTGCCTCAGAGAAATTTTTAGCTCGCCAGCAATAAAGCAGGGTGTGTATGAGGTGGCATGAGTTGAGGCAGGGACGCCTGAAGTGTATTTTGTAAAGCGCTAAACTGGGGTCCAAACTGTATCATGTGGTCAGTGCACACCCTTATTAGAATGCTGCACGTTCATCTGAGCATGCCTACTCCCCAGCTGGTGCAAAAGTCTTTCCTTCCCCCACAGAGCTCTGGGAACCGTCATGCCGTGAAGGAGGCAACTTTTCACATGGCCGTTAACTGTATGTTCTAGAGCACCCCCTCCAGGAGGACAACACAACTACAAAACTGTCTGTAAAATTAGTATCTGAGTCAAGGCTTCTTTCACTGACCCCTCTCAGCAGTGGGCATTGAGTTTTTGTGTTTCCATTCTGAAGGAGATTGCGCTATGCATGCCCTAATCTTGCCCACAAAATGGGCAGAGGGCACCACTCATTGACTCTTCCTGTTATGCAACGTATGGTGCATGGTTACCTCCCTTGGGCACAGGAGGGCTGTTCCAGCAGGATATTCTCAGGTGCCACGTGGATCAGCCACATTACACAAAGAGAGGGCGAGAGGCTGTAATGAATGGCTTGGGGAATTTGCAAGGGATCTCTTGCAATGGGCAAGGGAAGCTTTAATGCACTTAATTAGCTGGCTGATGGATAGGCTGCAACTTGGAAAAAAAATCCATATGGGTGAGAAGGAGCCCTTGCCAAATGCAGCTTCTGCTCAGTTGTGTGTCTGGGGATGAAATCATAACTATGACACGGGAGGTGGAAGGAGAGGGCGAAGGGGAAGAGGAGAGGAGAAACCCAACAGGCAGGTTTTGAATTCCTAAATTAATTCTAGATATCACGCTCTGGCTGTATTTGTATTGGATTTCCAGTAAGTAATCCTCAGATTACAAAATATCAACACAGTGCTTGATGCTGAGCAAAACATGTGGAAAGATGTGCCTTGCTCTGGCTTTGCAAGAGAGGCTCAGCCGAGCATTTTGCCTTGGGCGATAATGAGAGCCCCCTGCAGTGACATTGTGACGTTGGCTTCACATGTTCTCATGGTAAGAGTATCAGTCTAGGCTGGAGGAGACCCCAGTTCAAATCCTCACCCGGCTGTGAGGCTCACTAGGTGACCTGGGGCCAGTCGTCCTCTCTCAGCCTGTCCTACCTCACAGAGTTGTCGCTATGAGAATAGGGAGGGGAGTACAAGAAGCGTTATTATGGTTATCAGGTCAGTGGCACCGGCAGCAGGAGAGAGAGGAGGTGGGCTGCAGTGGACCCTTGTGCCCTGCCTGGCCACAAATCTCCTGATCCTTCTGATGCCTGCGTTCCACATGGCCTTCCTGTTGCCTGATCCTGCAAGAGCCCTCCCTGTGCCTTGCCCTGCCAGTGAGAGGGGCCACAACTCAGTGGCATAGCCCATCATGTGAATGCAGAAGAAGGTCTCTAGCTCAGTCTCCAATTCCAGTGTGGGGAACATCTGTGGCCCTCCAGACAGTGGTGGCTGGTGGCTGTCACTGGGGCAGTGAAACCCACTCCAGGTTTTAGTTCAAACTTTCAAGGAGCTGTCCAACGTGCTTAAAGGTCCTTCGAAGTTTGGACTAAATCCTGGAACGGATTCCACTGCCCTGCTGACAGAAGCCACCAGCTGCCACTGCTTCCAGATTTTGCTGAATTACAACTCCCATCATTCCTGCTCATCCACCTCTGGGCTCAAGTTGCAGGAAGCCAGATTTCGACTGGACATCAGGAAAAACTTCCTAACTGTTAGAGCCATATGACGATGCAATCAATTACCTAGAGAGGTAGTGGGCTCTCCGACACTGGAGACATTCAAGAGGCAGCTGGACAGCCATCTGTCGGGAATGCTTTGATTTGGATTCCTGCATTGAGCAGGGGGTTGGACTCGATTGCCTTATAGGCCCCTTCCAACTCTACTATTCTATGATTCTATAACCCTGGCATGGGGCTGCCTAGGAGCCTGCCTGGAGACTTCATGCTGGCACCTAATGATCTGGAACACTTTTCCAACCCTGCAAAATGCACTCCTCCATGAAGCTCAGGGGTGGGGAACAGAGAGGCCTGGGGACCAAATGTGGCCCTCCACGCCTCTCTGCCTGGCCTCGCAACTTGCCCCAGACCAGACCACACTCCTCACTGTTCCCCCTGCTCTCTGACACTGGAGGTCTTTAAGAGGCAGCTGTACAGCCATCTGTTGGGAATGCTTTGATTTGGATTCTGCATTGAGCAGGGGGTTGGACTTGATGGCCTTATAGGCCCCTTCCAACTCTACTATTGTATGATTCTATGCCCCGATTCATGAGGCACCACCCCTCAGCTCCTAAGCCCCACCCCCTTGACCGGAGCAGCCCTCCTGTTGGCTTGAGCTGCCATGGGCCTTGGCTGCTCACCCATCAATCCGTCAGCTGCCTGTGCTTCGCCAAGGCATTCCTTGACCACCAGAGGCCCTGATCCTGTAGGGGAGCCAACTGGGTCCTTCAGAGGCTTCAAAGACAGTGGGCACGCCCTCCAGGAGAATCACCTGCCCCATGCCAAGGTATGGTATCTTTGTCAGGCCTTTGCATGAACATCTCAAAGGAAGGAGAAGACTCCACAGCTGCGCCGGAGACAGCTTGTTCCCTTCTGCATATGTATATTTCATTTAAATGTACCCATAGATTAAATTAAACCCATTTCTTCTCATCCTTGTCCCTGGCGGTAATGAAGCCTAAATGAGCATGACTGGATTTCCTCACATTCATCTCTCCTTACGCCTGCCTTGGGTGTAGCTCCTCACTCAAGGACAGGGAGGGGACCTGGCCTTTTTGCTGAAGTACTTGACAAATGCCATGTATATGGATGGGCCTATATCGATGGCTGGCTGGCTGGGGAAAGTGGCCATTCTTTCACTTCCCATTAAACATTAATATGTGAGGTTTGTAAACCCATCTTTCTGAATCTTTTCTCTGCCCTATTAAATTTGTGCATTTGTTTGTTTGTTTTTAGTATGGTACAGGGGTCGCCAAAATGGCTCCCACAGGCGCAGTTGTGCTTGCAGAGGCCTTCCCTGCTTCCTACAGATGTTCCCCCTCCCTGAAGTTATAGAAACATAGAATAAATGGAGTTGGAAGGGGCCTACAAGGCCATTGAGTCCAACCCCCTGCTCAGTGCAGGAATCCAAATTAAAGCATATCCAACAGGTGGCTGTCCACCTGCCTCTTGAAGGCCTCCAGGGTTGGACAGCACACTACCTCCCTAAGTCATTGGTTCCATTGTCATACCACTCTGACAGTTAGGAAGTTTTTCCTGATGTCCAGTTGAAATCTGGCTTCCTGCAACTTGAGCCCATTATTCCGTGTCCTTCACTCTGGCACGATCGAGAAGAGATCCTGGCCCTTCCCTGTGTGACAACCTTTCACACAGTCTTCTCTTCTCCAGGCTGAACATGCCCAGTTCTTTCAGTCTCTCCTCATAGGGCTTTGTTTCCAGTCCCCTAATCATCCTTGTTGCCCTCCTCTGAACCTGTTCTAGTTTATCTGCATCCTTCTTGAAGTGCGGAGACCAGAACTGGATTCAGTACTCAAGATGAGGCCTAACCAGTGCTGAATAGAGGGGAACTAGTACTTTACGTGATTTGGAAACTCTATTTCTGTTAATAAAGCCTAAAATAGCATTTGCCTTTTGTGCAACAACATTGTAATGTTGGCTCATATTCAGCTTGTGATGAACAACAATCCCAAGGTCCTTCTTGTATGTACAATTGCTGAGCCAAGTATCCCCCATCTTGTACCTGTGCACTTGTTTTATTTTTCCTGGGTGTAGAACTTTGCACTTATCCCTGATAAATTTCATTCTATTGTTTTGAAGAATTGTGTTATAGCCAGTAAAAAAAATTGTGGCGTGTGCTTGGCTGTGGTGTGCATGTGATGCCATGAAGCTTCTCTGATGTACAGATGTGTCCACAGGCCAAAAGGTTAGTGGCTCCTGATATAGCACATCTCTTCCACGGCAGCAGGTTATTTTTTTTCCCTGGGTGTTTCGCAGAGCTTGGAAAAGTTACTTTTTTGAACTACAACTCCCATCAGCCCCAGCCAGCATGGCCACTGGATTGGGCTGACGGGAGTTGTAGTTCAAAAAAGTAACTTTTCCAAGCTCTGGTGTTTTGGTAGTATTAATGGACTGGCTTTAAGAGCCTGCACTCTTGTGTTGGGTCAGTGCTGAAGATTTTTTGTTTTGGGTGATTTTGGACTTTTAGTGTATTTGCATTGTTTTTATGGATGCTTCATACAATTTTGTATTTTTATTTAAAAAAATAAAATGCCCAATAAAATACAACTCTTTTTAGTTGTGCAAAGCAATAAATAAACTTAATAAACTTAAACTTCTAGACTCTACCATGATGATGCTCATTAGTGGCTGGGCCCACTGGGACTGGCAGGGTGGATGGCAGGGAGGCCAACCAGAGGTGGAGCTAGAGAGCCAATGACAGGCAGAGCCAACTCATTCTAGTTTTGCCACCCTCCTCCTCCTCTCTGCTGAGTCCTACAAGGGACAGCAACACTGAGACTGAAGAGGAAGAAGCTGACAGGCAGGCCGACCCCCAGGATGGCTGGAAGTAGGGAGGTAGGCAGCACCCCATTTGTCCTAATTGACCACCTTCCGCTGAAAGTCGCCAGTTTAGACAGCTTTAAAAGATGGATACATGGAGAATAATATCTATCAATTGCTAGACACAATTTTATCCTTTCTATGTGTGAGAGCCAGTGTGGCCTAGTGGTTAGAGTGTTGGACTACAACCCGGGAGACCAGGGTTCGAATCCCCACACAGCCATGAAGGTCACTGGGTAACCTTGGGCCAGTCACTGCCTCTCAGCCTCAGAGGAAGGCAATGGTAAAAACCCCTCTGAATACCGCTTACCATGACAAACCCTGTTCATAGGGCCGCTATAAGTCGGGATCGACTTCAAGGCAGTCCATGTCCATTTTCATGTTAATTTTTACCTGAGTAGTCCCTTCAGTACCACTCCCTATATATGCATATATGTGTGTATGTGTGTGTATATGCATATATATTGTTTTATGTATTTTAAATTATTTTAATGTTTTTGTGATTTTTATTGTGTACAATTTTATTAAGTACATGCTCAATTTTATTGTAAGCCGCCCCGAGTGCCCTATTATAAGGTAGAAGGGTGGGATAGAAATATTTTAAATAAATAAATAGGCAGGACAGTCTTGTTCAGAGGCAGTGTGGGATACCTCTGAGGGGCAGATCCTAGTTCAGGGCTGGGGGATTTGCAGCCCTTTACATGCTGCTAGACTCCATTTCCCATCACCCCTGACCACGGCCATGCTGGCTGGGGATGCTGATGGGAATTGGAGTCCAGCAATACCTGGAGGGTCATGAGCCCCCCCCCCATTCCTGTGCATTGCTCAACAAAAGTGGAGGGCTGTTGCCTTGAAGTCCTACACATGGATTTCCTGGTGGCATGTATTGGCCACTGTGGACATCTTCAGCCTGATCCAGCAGGGCTCTGATGTTCCAGGCTCTCTAGCACTGATGGAAGCACTAGAGATCCCATGAACTGTAAGGCACCAAGGACCTCCAGCAGGGGGCTCTGGTCCAGAGCCTGGGTGCCTTGTTCCTTGTGGCACCTTGCAAAACGATGGGACTGCTGCGTTGCTCTCTGCTGCATTTCAGCACCACCAGAGGGCGATAGTGCAGCTCTCAGCCCAGCAGGGATCAGGTGACACAAGGAGCCAATAGTATCTCATCTGGACCTATAAAAGTTGCTGACGTTGGAGCATGGTTTTTCACTCTGAGCCGGCTGTCTCTCAGGTGTAGACTGAACCACTCACAGGTGTCATACCCTGTCTTAGATCCAGGCCTCAGTGCCAGCACTAGAAGTGAGACCTTCAAATTATGCAGGTGAACTGCTGACCATGGTCACCAGAACAGAAGACAGGTGCTCCAGGCAGGAGGAGGAGGAGGATGCAGAGGCTACTATAATTGACCCAGAGCTGTGAAATTGGTCTCTCTGCTGTGATATTTAATTGAATGGCTGGGTAGAGATGTTCTCTAGAGCATCCGCTATCAAGCTGTAGGCTTGCCAAGCACAGGAAAAAATAGTGTTTATTTTTTTAAAACAGCAACAACCAAAAACCTTGAATTAATATCTGCTTCTAAACTCTTTAAATTGTAATTAAAGGAAATATTCAGTACTTATTTCCATATTCCATGCAGTGCTAGAGTTAATTACCTGTAAAGTCATTTAGGGACTCCCAATACTCAATACTCCCTCAAAGAAATGGTGAAAATTACCATTTTAAGACTACAATATGAAACCTGTTTAGCTGGGAGTAAGCTCCATTGAATTCTTCTGAGTAGACATGCTTAGGATTGCACCGTAAGGGAGCAAAAGTATGTGTATGGGTGGGATGGGGAAATCATATTTATTTAGAACCTTTATATGCCGCCTTCCGAAAGCTCATCTTCACCCATTGCCTCCACCAAATTAAAAACCCCATTCTTGCATGTCCAAACAGTTCTGGCATAGTGTGTGTGGTGTTGCCAACCCCTCTTCAGGCTTGAGGCACAATAGTAAAAATGTCTTGGGAGACCAGGGGTAATCCCCACTCAGCCATGAACCTCACTTGGTGACCTTGGGCCAGTCACTACCTCACAGGGTTGTTGTCAAAATAAGAGGGGTAAGCGATAACCCTGTATGCTGCCTTGAGCTCCTTGGAGGAAAGGTGGAGTGCAAATAAAGTGCTGAAGGCTCTGGAACATGTGCAGAAACCATAAGTAGGCTTCTATATGCATGCAGCTGTCTGAAGCTGCTGATGAGATGGGTGATGGCTCATAACTCACCTTAGGTGAAGATGTTGATGGCATCCAAATATAACCTTATAATATTGAAATTGCTTTGCCATGCACTTTTGTTGTTGTTATGTGCCTTCAAGTCAATTACGACTTATGGCGACCCTATGAATCAGCAACCTCCAAGAGCATCTGTCATGAACCACCCTGTTCAGATCTTGTAAGTTCAGGTCTGTGGCTTCCTTTATGGAATCAATTTGTCTCTTGTTTGGCCTTCCTTTTTTCCTACTCCCTTCTGTTTTCCCCACCATTATTGTCTTTTTGAGTGAATCATGTCTTCTCATGATGTGTCCAAAGTGTGATAACCTCAGTTTCCTCATTTTAGCTTCTAGTGATAGTTCTGGTTTAATTTGTTCTAACGCCCAACTATTGGTCTTTTTCGCAGTCCATGGTATGCGCAAAGCTCTCCTCCAGCACCACATTTCAAATGAGTTGATTTTTCTCTTATCCACTTTTTTTCACTGTCCAACTTTCACATCCATACACAGAGATTGGGTATACTATGGTCTGAATGATCCTGACTTTAGTGTTCAGCGATACATCTTTGCATTTGAGGACCTTTTCTAGTTCTCTCATAGCTGCCCTCCCCAGTCCTAGCCTTCTTCTGATTTCTTGACTATTGTCTCCATTTTGGTTAATGACTGTGCCAAAGTATTGATAATCCTTGACAAGTTCAGTGTCCTCATTGCCAACTTTAAAGTTACATAAATCTTCTGTTGTCATTACTTTAGTCTTTTTGACGTTCAGCTGTAGTCCTTCTTTTGTGCTTTCCTCTTTAACTTTCATCAGCATTCGTTTCAAATCATTACTGGTTTCTGCTAGTAGTATAGTATCGTCTGCATATCTTAAATTATTGATATTTCTCCCTCCAGTTTTCACGCCTCCTTCATCTTGGTCCAATCCCGCTTTTCATATGATATGTTCTGCGTATAGATTAAACAAGTAGGGTGCTAAAATACACCCCTGTCTCACACTCTTTCTGATGAGGAAACAATCGGTTTCTCCATATTCTGTCATTAAGCCTAACATATACATCTTTGTAAACATTGTTTGGTTGGAAACTGCATTGCAAAATTGGAACAAGTGCAAATTTTGAAGGATGGCTGTGTTTCAATTCTCATATTACTTTGGAAACTGCAGATTTGATAGATTCACGCTGAAATGAGAACTGAATCAAATTTCTCACACATCCCTATTGAAAATACCTTAGCATGGCCTGTGACTGATATAAAACAAATAGGAAGGAAATTAGTTTAGGAAAAGCTGCTTCATTAGGAAATTCATGGGAATGAAGCATCCCTTCCCTTGAAGAGGTATGGCACATAAATTTTAAAACTATCTTGATGACTCTTATTATGCTGCCAAATGATAGAGTTAGTAAATTAACCCAAAGCCCCAGTGTATTCATCATTTAAAATGAAACTAGGACTTTGAGCCAATTCCACTCTTCCCAAAAAACCCACACACAGTACAGTCATAGAATCAGAGAGTAGGAAAGTACCAGTTCCCCTCTATTCAGCACTGGTTAGGCCTCATCTTGAATACTGCGTCCAGTTCTGGTCTCTGCACTTCAAGAAGGATGCAGACAATCCCGTTCCGTGCCCGGTACTTGCCGGGCAAAGGGGCGAGTTTGCGGCTGCAGTCGAAGCTCAGGCTGCCATCAAGGGGTGTGTGTGTGCATGCAGCACTGGCGTGACACGCAGAAAGGAGGCGGGGCGGCTGAAGGCCATTTAAGGCCATTCCACCAGCCTCCCGCCCTCCTTTGAATTTTGGCAGCGCCCACCCGACCCTCCCTCTGCTGCAGTGTGATTCATTTGGTCGCTATGGGGCCGACTAGGAATTTTTGGCCTGCCTGCCTCTCTTTGCTGGCAGGTTTCTTTTGCCTATTCCACACTGTGGTTGGGGGGACGGGTCAAGGGTTACCATGGTTGCCTTTGGGGTTAATAGGCTGATTGGTCTGTTTTTAGCTTTAATATGTCAACGGTCACTTGTGGCAAAGAAGTGCGGGAAAAGGTTAAAAGGGAAAGGGTAGCTAGGTGACACCTTTAGGCACCTTTGGGGGTGATAGGCAGTCTGGAGGCCTGCAGCTCAGGGCTATACGGCCTGGGGGCAGAATACGGGCCGCCTTTGGGGCAAACGTGCCTCATCTGCTCGGAGTTTCAGGGCTCCGGGGGGCGGTGATGCGGGTTGGACCCCCTACACATCTTCAGGGTGTGGCCTGAACCGGGGTCTGGCACAGAGCAGCCACGGGCTCAGGCAAGGTTTGGTCGTCCTATGGCTGCAAGCAGGCTTTGCCTGGATCATCAGAATGATCCCGCACTTGATTTCCCCTCTGCAGGTTCATTATTCTAATTGATTCTGTTTAATAAAGTGGCCCATGATTTAACCCAATGGATGGTGTTTGTGTTTTATTTCGGCAATAGGCCGCAAACTGGAACGGGTTCAGAGCAGGGCAACAAGGATGATCAGGGGACTGGAAACAAAGCCCTATGAGGAGAGACTGAAAGAACTGGGTGTGTTTAGCCTGGAGAAGAGAAGACCGAGGGGAGATATGGCAGCACTCTTCAAGTACATGGAAGGTTGTCATATAGAGGAGGGCCGGGATCTCTTCTCGATCGTCCCAGAGTGCAGGACACAGAATAATGGGCTCAAGTTGCAGGAAGCCAGATTTCAACTGGACATCAGGAAAAACTTCCTAACAGTTAGAGCCATACGACAATGGAACCAATGACCTAGAGAGGTAGTGGGCTCTCCGACACTGGAGGCATTCAAGAGGCAGCTGGACAGCCACCTGTCAGGAATGCTTTGATTTGGATTCCTGCATTGAGCAGGGGGTTGGACTCGATGGCCTTGTAGGCCCCTTCCAACTCTACTATTCTATGATTCTATGAAAGGACCTCAAATGTCCACAAGAGCCAATCCCCTGCTGATGCAGAAAATCAGTTGCTGCTGCATTCCTGATAGGTAGCTATGCAGCCTCTGCTTAAAACCTTCTAACCATCTCATGTTTTGAAATCTGTACCACCTCAGCATAAAGGAGGTCAATGCATGTGTTAAATGCTTCCCCACATCAAAATCTCTCTGCATGTGGTTCGGGAGCAACTTTTTTCAAAGAAGATAAGAAACTGTCAAAGAAATTGCCTTGTTCTCCAGAATGGTGGGGCTCTGATTAATTTGCAGTGCTGTTTCATTATTGATGAAAAAGTCATATTGAAACTCGTTATCTGATGTCGTTATTATTAATAATACCTCAGGAACTCTGGCATCGTAGTCTGGCTGCAGCATCTCCATATTTTTGTCATTAACAGTTGCATCTTTTGACAGGGTAGCTTATGCAGTGGTGTTATTTTTATACCCCAGATAACTTAATTGCTTCAGTGATCACATTCCCGTTCCGTGCCCGGGACCTACCGGGCAGAGGGACGAGCTTGCGGCCGCTGTCGATGTCCAGGCCGCCATCTTGGGGGATGCGTGCACACACGGCGCACTGGCGTGCCGTCGTGTGACGCAGCAGGGAGGCGGGGCGGCTGAAGGCTATTTAAGGCTGCCCCGCCTGCTTCCCGCCATCCAGTTCAAATTTCGGCGGCAATCTCGGCAGCCGCAGCAGCAGCTTCGGCGCGGCTTCTTTCGGCAGCAGCTTCGGCGCGGCGCGGCTCCTTTTGGCGGCAATCTCGGCAGCCGCAGCAGCAGCTTCGGCACGGCGCGGCTCCTTTCGGCGGCAATTTCGGCAGCCGCAGCAGCAGCTTCGGCGCGGCGCGGCTCCTTTGCCGGCGCACGTGGGCCTCCGGAGGCTTCCTGAGGCCAGGGTGGCTGGGCTGCGGCGAGCCCCCCCCCAGCCTCATTGAGAGACAGGGAGGCAGCGGCGGCTGGCACCAAGGCCTATGCGGCGAGGATCCTGGGGCAGTCACTACGAGGCGGCAGCGCAGGATCGGATCCAGCAGCGGCGAGGACCACAGGCTAGGCGGCCTTTGGCCGGCAACTTTTAAATTTAATTATTAATTTTAATTAACGCAGGGGTAGGTGGGGCACGGCCCCAACCATCAATCCTTGCCACATGCAGGGCAATTAGGCTCCCCTCCAGGATAATTGGGTGCCGGGAGGGGGTATAGAATAAGCAGGCGGGCCCCTTCACAACGTTTTGAAATCACGTCGTTTTGTAAGCGGAGCCCCTATCTCCCTCTAGTATGCCACCCAAAAAAGGACAAGGGGGGCCAAAAGAGAAAGGAAAGGCCCCCAAAGCAGGGGGGAGATGCCCACCCCCAGCGGCGGAGGGGGCAAGGAGTGGGGAGGGGCCACCATGGGCGGCCATATTAGCCAGGTTGGAAGCCCTAGAGCATGGCTCAGGCCATCCTAGTGCACCTCGGGACCAACCTGTGACAGGGAAGGAGAAGGACCCACCACCCAAACGGTCTCGGGGGGAAACGCAGCGGCCAGTGAACAGTGCTGATGCAGGGGCTGTTGCTTCCATCTTAGCGCGACTGGATGTGCTGGAGGCCGGGCCCAGGGCTGAGGCGAGGACGCCCAGCATAGAGCCAGGCGCAACTCCCACCTTGCAAGCAGCACCAACAATGCAGCCCACACAAGGACCTTCGGCGGAAAGCACACAGGGTGAGTCCTCTATCATGCCACAACAACAAGGGCAGCGGCAGTGGAGCTGGGCCCCCTGGGGGTACCCCTACTGGCCCTTTTCCCCACCAGCGGTAACCGAGGGATATGGGCAGGCAGGGACCCCTGCCGGCGGGGGGGAGGTTACGCCACAGCAGCAGCATCCCCTAAGGGAGGCCTGCGAGCAGGTCTGGCACCTCGCTGCTGGGACGGCGACGGAAGGAGGGCATCAGCCCGTCCTGTCTGCCAACCCCCCCGCAGAGATATCCGACCCCCTGGGATCAGTCAGAGAGGGGGCCATACCTTTTGGGGAAACGTCTGCCCCACTGGGTTTTCATCTTCTGCCTGCTACGAAGGACAGAATATGGAGGGGAGAGTATGTGGACCTATTCTCGCTCTTGTACAGGGAGCCGGTTGGGAAGGATAAGGATAAAGGGGAACATGCAGAGCCCGATAGGCCCAAGCGCCGACGGGTAGAGCGCTCTTGGTCTAACTGGCTGCCTGCATTCCTTACGTACATGGGGGTGGTAATACAGAGGCAGCCTCATAGGGCCTCGGTACTGATCAAATACCTGGATATCATATATCGGGGCTACTCTGAGTTTCAAGGGACGGCATGGCTGGACTACGACCAGGCGTTCCGTATGAGGGCGGCTTTTGATACATCCCTCCCCTGGGACAAAAAGGAGGCTGACCTGTGGCTGCAATTTATGGCACATTCTAGACCCATGGCAGGTGATAGGGCGGACAGCGGCCATCTCTTGGTGCGCCAGGCATCAGCAACTGCTTCCCGCGGGCCTGCGGGGCAGGGGGTTCAACCCCGCCTGCTTTGCTGGGAGTTCAGCTCGCGTGGCCTTTGCGGTCGGAGCCCGTGCAGGTTCAGACATGAATGTGCCATATGTGGGGGCCCCCACGCCTGCACTAGCTGCCCCAGGGGCTGCCCCTTCAGGGGTGGAAACAGGGATTCGGCTGGCGCAAGGAAGACAGGGGCTGCAGGCGCAGCTCAGGGAAAGGGGCCCCAGCCCAATTAAAATTGCCGAGCTCCAACACTTACTCCACCTTTACCCCCTAGTCCAAGATGCCCAGTTTTTACTCGAAGGCTTCACAGTGGGTTTTCGGATCCCCTATTTGGGTCCCAGGCGACCTTTCATGTCCCGCAACCTTAAGTCAGTGGAAGGCAGGGAATCAGTTCTGAGAGAAAAAATTAGGAAGGAAGTAGTAGCCGGCCGGGTTTTGGGCCCCTTTGCTGCACCACCCATCCCCTCACTCAGAGTTTCCCCGTTGGGCCTCGTCCCCAAGAGGGCACCAGGTGAATTTCGCCTGATACACCACCTGTCCTTTCCACGGGGTGAGTCAGTCAATGACTTCATCCCAGCGGAGCTGTGCTCAGTCCGCTACACATCATTCGACTGTGCTGTGCGAATGGTCAGGGACTGCGGGGTTGGGGCCCTTATGGGAAAGTGTGACATCAAGTCTGCTTTCCGCCTCCTCCCGGTCCACCCACAGGACTTCGAGCTGTTGGGCTTGGCTTTTGAGGGTGAATATTACATGGACAGGGCATTGCCTATGGGCTGCTCTATATCATGCTCTGTTTTCGAGCACTTCAGCTCCTTCTTGGAGTGGGCGGCCAAGAGGCGCGCAGGCTTGCAATCAGTGGTACACTATTTGGATGACTACCTGTTTGCGGGCCCTGCGGACTCAGGCACCTGTAGGGCATTCATGGCACATTTCGCGGGGCTGGCTGGGGAGCTGGGCGTCCCCCTCGCGGCCGAGAAAACTGAGGGCACATCCACCGCTATCACGTTTCTGGGCATCGAGATAGATACGGTGGCCCAATGCTGCAGGCTCGCTCATGACAAGCTGGGGGCCCTCAGGGAGAAGATCTCAGAGGTGGTCAGTTCTAATAAGGTGACATTAGCCACTCTCCAACAGCTGGCAGGCCATCTGAACTTTGCCTGCAGGGTTGTAGCGCCCGGCCGTGCCTTCCTGCGGCGCGTATATGACGCCATGGCTGGCCTATCACGATCCTACCACCGCACACGGGTGACAGCCGCTCTTAGGGCTGACCTGACAGTGTGGTCCACCTTCTTGCGGGAATTTAATGGGGTCTCCCTATGGAGAAGGGATCGCCTGTTGGAGGCAGAGCTACAGGTTCACTCCGATGCCTCGGGTGCCTTCGGTTTTGGGGTCATTCTTCATGACTCATGGTGCCACGGCAGCTGGCCACAGGGCTGGCCACTGGCTGGCCTGACCAGAGACCTGACGTTCTTGGAGTTCTTCCCCATTGTCGTGGCCGTACACCTCTGGCCCGACAAGTTGGGTAATTCCTCAGTCCACTTTTGGTGCGACAACCTCCCCACAGTGCACGTTATTAACACCCTGTCCTCTAGAAACCCCAACGTTATGCTTCTGGTGCGAGCATTCGTGCTCCAATGTCTTCGCTATAATATTCAGTTCCTGGCACGCCACGTTCCGGGTATTGACAATAGTATTGCTGATGCTCTATCATGGAACCAGATGGAGAAGTTTCGCCAGCTGGCACCGTGGGCAAGGGCTCTGCCGGAGGTGTTCCCCCCAGCGCTATGGGAGATTGGAGGATTGAATCAGAAAGGGCCATAAGCCTTTCTGTGGCGCCCAGCACTTTGGCCAGCTACCAGGGGGCAGGTAGGGATCTATCAAACTTCAGAGAGTCCAGGGGTTACGCCCAGGAGTGGCCCATCCCGGTCGAGCAGCTTATGGAGTTCTGCGTGGAGGGGAAACGGAGAGGCCTTTCAGTCAGGACCATCAAAGGTAAGCTCTCAGGCCTCGCTTTCCTTGCGAAGGCACGGGGCTTTCAGGACTACACGGGTGACTTTAGGGTGCGCCGGATGCTGGAGGGTTGGTCCCGCGAGCGCCCTTGCCTCCCGGATGCACGCCTCCCCTTTTCCCTGGAGCTATTGTTTGGCCTGCAGGGACAGTGGAAGCACTTGTGTTCTTCCCCTTTCGAGGCCCTGCTATATCATGCTGCGGCCCTCACTCTGTTTTTTGGGGCCTTCCGAATTGGGGAGGTGGTGGCGGCTTCTAAGATGGATAACTCCCTCCGAGCTCTGCTAGTCTCCGACCTCAGCTGGAGGGCAGAGCGGGCCCTCCTGCGGCTCAGGCGGTCTAAAACGGACCAGCATGGTAAGGGGCACCTGGTGGTATTAGCCCCATGCCGGCAGCAAGAACTCTGCCCAGTAACAGCCCTGCGCAGTTTTGTGGCAGCGAGGGGGTCGCAGTCAGGGTACCTATTCATACATAGGAACTCCCAGCCCCTTACCAGATACCAGTTCTGGTCCGTGGCGAAGGCCACACTGGGAAATTTAGGCGTGGACCCCAGTAAGTTCGGGACACACTCCTTCCGGATAGGCGCGGCCTCCACGGCGGCCCTATTGGGCTTCTCTAAAGACAGGCTTCAGGCTGTGGGCGGGTGGTCCTCGGACGCGTACAAGGCCTACGTTAGACCACTTGCTGACACACACGACGCCAGCGGCTAGATGTTGGCGCCCCCAGGCCCCCCCTATTTTTTTTGTTACCCAATGTCGTTGTTGTTTCAACAGATCGCTGGACAAGATTGGAGCAGCCACGCATCCTCCTATGTGGCCACAGTATGATGTTCTGGGCGGGCCGCAGGGCGGCGAAGTCTCGCTTTGGCACGCAGCTGGGGCTCAGTCAATGGGCCGCAGTGCGGTGGCTGGGACGTCGGGGGATGCGTTGGGACGGGCTCCTGCCAGCCTTGTTTCAACCGGCTGTGGAAGTGGCAGTGCCCCAGGTGCTGGTGATCCACCTCGGGGGCAACGACTTGGGTCTGTTAAAGGGCAAGGCCCTAATTGAACAGGCATGCGGTGACCTCCGGGCCATTGCACGTCGCTGGCCGGGGGTGCACTTAGTGTGGTCAGACATCCTGCCGCACAGGAGGTGGAATTGTGCCGGTGACCCACGAGGGATGGACAGGGCACGGAAAAAGGTGAACAGGCAAATTCAGAGGGCCCTTAGGGACTTGGGAGGTTCTGTCATCCACCACCCAGAGGTGGGCCACAACAAGCTTGAGCTGTTTCGGCCTGATGGCGTCGATTTGACGGACACGGGCAACGACATCTTTCTAAGGGACCTGCAGAAGGGTTTACACCAGATTCTTATCGGGTGTGGGGTAAAGGGGGACTAAGCAGAGGCTTGTCCCCCTTCTGTGGCGAAGAAGTGCGGGGAAAGGTTAAAGGGAAAGGGCAGCTAGGTGACACCTTTAGGCACCTTTGGGGGTGACAGGCGGTCCGGAGGCCTGCAGCTCAGGGCTACACAGCCCGGGGACAGGGCATGGGCCGCCTTTGGGGCCAACGTGCCTCATCCGCTCGGAGTTTCAGGGCTCCGAGGGGCGGTGATGCGGGTTGGACCCCCTACACATCTTCAGGGTGTGGCTGGAGCTGGGGGGCTGGCACAGGGCAGCCCCAGGCTCAGGCAGGGCATGGTCGCCCGATAGCTGCTAACAGGCTTTGCCTGGATCACCAGAATGCTCCCGCCCTTAATCTCCCTTCTGCAGGTTCATTATTCAATTGATTCTGTTTAAATAAAGTGGCCCATTATTTACCCAAGCAATGGTGTCTGTGTTTTATTTCGGCAATAGGCCGCAATCAGTGTCACACGTTTGCACAAGGAGAACCCCTCTGCCTGTTTGTATGAAGAGCTCCCCGCATGTTTTGAGCTCATCACTGTAGCTTCTGTTGGCCTGTTTCAGGCAGTTGGCTCTTCGTACCATTAATTGTGTGGCTACTAGTAGCCACCCAAACAGTCCATCTTCTTCCTGTCATCAACTATACCAGAAAGACGCATAGACCTGCTTGGTATTTCATTGCCACGTTTAGCCTGTCGCCGTGAATATTTCCGCTGCAAAGATGGCCCAAAAGTTACCTTGGGAGAACCCTCAGCTCAAAACTGAAGATGAGGGTGGGATGGAAGTTGAGCTACAACTGCCCCCCCCGCTCCTTTCCTCTCTTCTCCTTCTCTGCCACACCAGAAGCACTCCACCATCCAGCATCTGCCACTTTTATTTCACAGATGTCCCCTGGAAAGGATATGTATTGCTGCTACCTAACAATGCCCAATGTCCCAGTGCAGGAGGTGTGATTGGCCTCTAAAGGCACCCGCTAAGCCAGGGATAGGGAACCTTTTAGCCTTTTCAGCAACCTTCTGAGGGGGAGGAGGACACATGCCAGGCGTGGGCAGGACCGGTGGCACAAGTGGGCAGAGCAATGAATGCCAATGTTACCTTTCTATCATCAGAATCCAGGGACACTTTCCAGCCAGGTAAGAAAACGCTTGAGGAGAGAGTGTGACGCAGGACCAGGGAAGAATGCAGCTGGGGGAGGGTGTGTTGCCTGGGGAGAGTCTCAAGGGCCAGACAGAGAGGCCTGGAGGGCCACATGCCACTCCTGGGCCTGAGGATCCCCATCCCCGGGCACCAAGCAACCCATTGCCAGCTCCTTAGAGCTTTCCTGTCATTCTTCCCATCACACCCACAGCTACCGGGAGGGGGGACGCCTGGTTGGCCCTGCATGACGGGGCCTTTTCAATGGTGGCTCCCCATTTGTGGAACAACCTTCCCAGAGAGGTGTGTCTGTCTTCATCATTACTGACTTTTAGGAGGAATTTGAAAACATTCCTGTCTATCCAGGCGTTTGATGGGTGAGGGAGACTGTTCCTGGTAACCCTGGGATCACTTGATGAAATAATTTTAACTGTTTTTAGAATGTTGTTAACTGTAGCTATTTTTAGATTTGTGGTTTTGTGGATTTGTGTGGCATCCTGGGCTCCTTCGGAAGGAAAGACGGGATATAAATTAAATTAATGATGATGATGACAGTGATGATGATGGGGGTTTCATCTCTGCTGGCTCCACCGGAATCTCCTCCTTTTCCTTCCTTCCCACTGGCCAGGCATGATCCTAAGCAATTATCTCCAGCAAAGGCACAGAGAGAATCAACCCTAACAAAGAACCCCTGGATGGCTGTGTTGTAACCACCCCTTGCAAAAGAGGCATTTCTGTGAAGGTCCTTGAGCTAATTCTGTATTTGAGAGAAGCTGAGGAAGGAGAAAATGAAACAGCAGATATCTCTCCACCGGGCTGCTTTATTATTGGGAAAGCTGCAATGAAAAGAAGCGATATAGGAGGAACTGAAAGGAGCAGATGGCCGCAGCTCAGGATTAACAAAGATGCTAGGTACTCTGTAGAGCAGGCCTGGGGGACCTTTTGGCCTTCCAGATGTTGCCGAACTACAACTCTCATTGGCTGGGCTTCCTAGGGATGATGGGAGTTGTAGTTCAGCAACATCTGCAGGCCCAAAGGTCCCCAGCTCTGCTATAGAGGGCAACCCCACAGTCCAGCTTGAAAGTACATACTTTAGAATTGGTTCACACATTAATTTGGCTGCCCTTGATGACTGCCGCTGTATATGCAAACAGGCTCTGCAGGAGCGCATTGTATGTGAGCTAAGTCTGACACTGGTTGATGTGACTGGCCTACCTGTGATCATCTCTCACCTTCGCTACTGCTTCAGCCCCCTTCTCTCTGACCTTCCGGAGTCGCAGCTTCCGCCCTCTTGCCTTTAGTCAGACTTCTGTAGCTGAAACAATTTCACCTCTCTCATTCAGAGGAGACATGATAGAAGTGTATAAAATTATGCATGGCATTGAGAAAGTGGATAGAGAAAAGTTCTTCTCCCTCTCTCATAATACTAGAACTCGTGGACATTCAAAGAAGCTGAATGTTGGAAGATTCAGGACAGACAAAAGGAAGTACTTCTTTACTCAGCGCATAGTTAACTATGGAATTTGTTCCCACAAGATGCAGTAATGGCCACCAGCTTGGATGGCTTTAAAAGAAGATTAGACAAATTCATGGAGGACAGGGCTATCAATGGCTACTAGCCGTGATGGCTGTGCTCTGCCACCCTAGTCAGAGGCAGCATGCTTCTGAAAACCAGTTGCCGGAAGCCTCAGGAGGGGAGAGTGTTCTTGCACTCGGGTCCTGCTTGCAGGCTTCCCCCAGGCACCTGGTTGGCCACTGTGAGAACAGGATGCTGGACTAGATGGGCCACTGGCCTGATCCAGCAGGCTCTTCTTATGTTCTTATGTTCTTATTCCTGGGCTGCCTTTCCTTAAACCTCTGCGTGGCCCACACTACTCTTCCTTGAAGATGGCTGGCTGTCAGCTATTTTTCTCACTTAGAAGAGAAGTTTTGGGAGTTGGCGCAAGTCGATTTGCACCCTGCAGCAAGCAGACCACAAAGGATGTGCAACTCTACATAGCCCTCTGCAGGGGGGCAGTACCTCTTCAGTCATCCCAGCCAGTAGCTAAAGCATCACCCGTGCCTCCCCCAATAGGAAGGAAGCCTGGAACTTATTGGCTGGGGTGATTGCTGCAAATTTGTGTTGAGGTCCAAAGTTGCAAGTTAATGCATCAGAGTTCCCAAGCACCAGCAAGAGGAACCACACAAAGTGCAGAGGGGAGAAGGGAATCTATAGGGCTATTAAGGACTTCTGTTATACTGGGAATCCCTCTCTGGAGGATTTCTGGGGAAGGTGTCTTTGGAGGGTCCCTTAAGAATTTGTCAGTTCTACAGATAGCTCTGCTCAGTTACATGCTCCATTTATTTAAATGTTTCAGCTGCAAGCCCTTCACTCCTACAATTAAGATGAAGAACTCCCACGTTTGAGCATCTGATGTGCCTGTAAATCCCTTAGAGCAATGTCATGACTGCCTTATTCGCCAGGGCTTGCAAAGAGAGAATTAGAGATGCCACGGTAAGGAAGGTGAACATAAGAACATAAGAACATAAGAACATAAGAAGAGCCTGCTGGATCAGGCCAGTGGCCCATCTAGTCCAGCATCCTGTTCTCACAGTGGCCAACCAGGTGTCTGGGGGAAGCCCGCAAGCAGGACCCGAGTGCAAGAACACTCTCCCCTCCTGAGGCTTCCGGCAACTGGTTTTCAGAAGCATGCTGCCTCTGACTAGGATGGCAGAGCACAGCCATCATGGCTAGTAGCCATTGATAGCACTGTCCTCCATGAATTTGTCTAATCTTCTTTTAAAGCCATCCAAGCTGGTGGCCATTACTGCATCTTGTGGGAGCAAATTCCATAGTTTAACTATGCGCTGAGTAAAGAAGTACTTCCTTTTGTCTGTCCTGAATCTTCCAACATTCAGCTTCTTTGAATGTCCACGAGTTCTAGTATTGTGAGAGAGGGAGAAGAACTTTTCTCTATCCACTTTCTCAATGCCATGCATAATTTTATACACTTCTATCATGTCTCCTCTGACCCGCCTTTTCTCTAAACTAAAAAGCCCCAAATGCTGCAACCTTTCCTTGCAAGGGAGTCGCTCCATCCCCTTGATCATTCTGGTTGCCCTCTTCTGAACCTTTTCCAACTCTATAATATCCTTTCTGAGATGAGGCGACCAGAACTATACACAGTATTCCAAATGCGGTCGCACCATAGATTTATACAACGGCATTATGATATCAGCTGTTTTATTTTCAATACCTTTCCTAATTATTGCTAGCATGGAATTTGCCTTTTTCACAGCTGCCGCACACTGGGTCGACATTTTCATCGTGCTGTCGACCACAACCCCGAGGTCTCTCTCCTGGTCGGTCACCGCCAGTTCAGACCCCATGAGCGTATATGTGAAATTAGGATTTTTTGCTCCAATATGCATAATTTTATACTTGTTTATATTGAATTGCATTTGCCATTTTTCCGCCCATTCACTCAGTTTGGAGAGGTCTTTTTGGAGCTCTTCGCAATCCCTTTTTGTTTTAACAACCCTGAACAATTTAGTGTCATCAGCAAACTTGGCCACTTCACTGCTCACTCCTAATTCTAGGTCATTAATGAACAAGTTGAAAAGTACAGGTCCCAATACCGATCCTTGAGGGACTCCACTTTCTACAGCCCTCCATTGGGAGAACTGTCCGTTTATTCCTACTCTCTGCTTTCTGCTTCTTAACCAATTCCTTATCCACAAGAGGACCTCTCCTCTTATTCCATGACTGCTAAGCTTCCTCAGAAGCCTTTGGTGAGGTACCTTGTCAAACGCTTTTTGAAAGTCTAAGTACACTATGTCCACTGGATCACCTCTATCTATATGCTTGTTGACACTCTCAAAGAATTCTAATAGGTTACTGAGACAGGACTTTCCCTTGCAGAAGCCATGCTGGCTCTGCTTGAGTAAGGCTTGTTCTTCTATGTGCTTAGTTAATCTAGCTTTAATAATAATTTCTACCAGTTTTCCAGGGACAGAAGTTAAGCTAACTGGCCTGTAATTTCCGGGATCCCCTCTGGATCCCTTTTTGAAGATTGGCGTTACATTTGCCACTTTCCAGTCCTCAGGCACGGAGGAGGACCCGAGGGACAAGTTACATATTTTAGTTAGCAGATCAGCAATTTCACCTTTGAGTTCTTTGAGAACTCTCGGGTGGATGCCATCCGGGCCCGGTGATTTGTCAGTTTTTATATTGTCCATTAAGCTTAGAACTTCCTCTCTCGTTACCACTATTTGTCTCAGTTCCTCAGAATCCCTTCCTGCAAATGTTAGTTCAGGTTCAGGGATCCGCCCTATATCTTCCACTGTCAAGACAGATGCAAAGAATTCATTTAGCTCCTCTGCAATCTCCTTATCGTTCTTTAGTACACCTTTGACTCCCTTATCATCCAAGGGTCCAATTGTCTCCCTAGATGGTCTCCTGCTTTGAATGTATTGATAGAATTTTTTGTTGTTGGTTTTTATGTGCTTAGCAATGTGCTCCTCAAATTCTTTTTTAGCATCCTTTATTGTCTTCTGGCATTTCTTTTGCCAGAGTTTGTGTTCTTTTTTATTTTCTTCATTCAGACAAGACTTCCATTTTCTGAAGGAAGACTTTTTGCCTCTAAGAGCTTCCTTGACTTTGCTCGTTAACCATGCTGGTATCTTCTTGGCCCTGGCGGTACCTTTTCTGATCTGCGGTGTGCACTCCAGTTGAGCTTCTAATAGAGTGTTTTTAAACAACTTCCAAGCATTTTCGAGTGATGTGACCCTCTGGACTTTGTTTTTCAGCTTTCTTTTTACCAATCCCCTCATTTTTGTGAAGTTTCCTCTTTTGGAAAAGAGGTCATCTCCTTGACTTGAACCAACTCCATTCCTTTGGTTTGGCCAGATGACATCCAGAATGACTTCCCATCCACACCTAGGTCAAGCACAAACCCTTCATCGTTACCTTATAGAATCATAGAATAGTAGAGTTGGAAGGGGCCTATAAGGCCATCAAGTCCAACCCCCTGCGCAATGCAGCAATCCAAATCAAAGCATTTCCGACAGATGGCTGTCCAGCTGCCTCTTGAAGGCCTCCAGTGTCGGAGAGCCCACTACCTCTCTAGGTCATTGGCTCCATTGTCATATGGCTCTAACAGGAAGTTTTTCCTGATGTCCAGTCGAAAGTACTTCTCAGTCCTCTGCAGCCTTGCACACTTTCTCTCTCTGCCCTTGACCTTTACTCCTTCAGCTCCACTGTCTCCATCATGGTGTCCTCCAGATGTTTGCAGGACTCCATTTCCCAGCACACTGGCCATGCTTGCTGGGGTGATGGGAGTTGCCACCCAAGAACACCGGAAGGGCACCACAGTGGCTACCCCTGAAATGACTCTCCTGGTAGCTGCCTCCTTTGCCACCTTCTGACAGCCCACCATTCAGTACCTGTGTCCTCTTCCCCTCTTGGTCACCCCTCAGAGGCGGCGGGGTGTGCTTGCAGCACACCACCTCATTGGTCAGTGCTGAAGATCACTAGCCCTGCTGCCAGTGCTGGGCTGGCATGGGAGCATCCCCCTGATCCGTGGACTCTTTGCTTCGTTTACATGTTCCTAACGCCATTTTAATGTGGAAAGGTCATAGCACAGTGGTAGGGCATTTGCAGGTCCTGGGTTTGATCCCTGGCAACATCTCCAGGTAGAGCTGCAGCAGCCTCTTGTCTGAAATCCTGGAGAGCCTCTGCCAGCCAGTGTGGGCAGTACACACCAATGGTCTGACTCAGAGCAATAGATGCATTCTCTTGGATCTACACCACACTGGCTCTCTGTTCTATCGAACCATCCTTCCTCTGCCTGCTTCCTTTTTTCTGGGCCTCTCTCAGAGTCCCTTGTGGGTGGCTGTGCCAAGGTGCCATCTGTGATGCTCAGCTAACCTCTGGGCAACCCACCCCTATGAACCCTTCAAGGAAAGGCCTTGCCGCTCAGTTGCATGCTTGCATTGCTCTTTGTAAGTCACTGGTTTATGGAGCTCATGACTCGCTGAGTTAATTGTAATCAGTCTGTTGCCCAAAAGTGCCACTATGAACCAGGGAGTGGAGCGATGAAGTGAGAGCTGACAGGAGTTTTTATCTTTAATAACAATGGGAGAGACAGATGGTGTTTGAAAGGCCGTTCTCATTCCCAGCATTAGAAAAGCTTTGCTAGCAAGAAAGGAGCAATTCTTTTCTAGTGAAAATGAGCCATCATTTCAGGAGCAGCAATTCAGCAAAAGCCTGCAGTTCTTTTGGAGCTACTCTCAAGAAAACAATTTCAACGAAAGCATATCAGGATGCAATCCAAGCTGGAACCTCTTACACTGGTTTGCGAGGCATCTTCTCTTTGAAGAGCTCTGGTAGATCAGACCAAAGGCCCAGTCTGATCTCATGATGGCCAGCCAAGGGCCCCTGTGGGAAGCCTGCAAGGAGGACTTGAGTTGCAACAGCAGTGCTCCCCCCCCCTTGTGATTCCCACCAGCTGGTATGCAGAGGCAATTGCTACTGGCAATTCATAAGTCTGCATCTGTGTTGGAATTGCTTTTTAATATCTTTTTTTAAATGTTTTTAACCCTTTTTAAAAAGATGATTTTAAAGCTTTTTTTAAAAAAAATGGCTGTGATGGCTGTGCTGTGCCAGCCTAGTCAGAGGCAGCATGCTTCTGAAAACCAGTTGCCAGAAGCCTCAGGAGGGGAGAGTGTTCTTGCACTCGGGTCCTGCTTGCGGGCTTCCCCCAGGCACCTGGTTGGCCACTGTGAGAACAGGATGCTGGACTAGATGGGCCACTGGCCTGATCCAGCAGGCTCTTCTTATGTTCTTATGTTCTCAGTGTTTTGCGGGGTCACGGCTGCGGGGTCTGAGACAGGAGGTGAAACGACTTGAGCGCCGGTGGCGGAAGTCTCGCACTGAAGACGACCGGACACTGGTTAGAGCAGCAATAGCTGCCTACCAGGTGGCAACAAAGGCAGCAAAGAGAGAATTCTTTGCTGCCTCTATTGCGTCAGCAGAGTGTTGTCCCAGGAGATTGTTCCAAGTGGTCCGAAGCCTGGTCGGTCCAGTTGCTCAGGAACCCATGGAGCATTCTAAAGTCTCCTGTGATACTTTTGCTAAACACTTTGCCGATAAAATCCAGCATCTGAAGAGCATGATTCCGTTCGCCGTGAATACAGGAAGTGGGCCAGGGTCGGCCAGTTGCATTCCGGTCTGATGGGATTGGTTTCAGCCTCTTCCCACTGAGGAAGTGGACAAGGTGCTCTTTACTGTGAAGCCAACCACTTGCTTGCTTGATCCTTGCCCTTCGTGGCTCATTATGAGCTGCAAAGAGAGACTGGGCAAAGGGATCAAGGCGGTGGTAAATGCATCCTTGAGATAGGGTGCAATGCCATCAGCCCTCAAGGAGGCAGTGATAAAGCCCATCTTGAAAAAACCCTCCTTGGATCCCCAAGAGCTGAATAACTTTCGCCCAGTCTCTAATCTACCATTCTTGGGCAAGGTGATTGAGAGAGTGGTGGCTAAACAGTTACAGACACACTTGGAGGAAGCGGATTATTTAGATCCATTCCAATCGGGCTTCAGGACTGGACATGGAACTGAAACAGCCTTGGTCGCCCTGGTGGATGATATGAGGAGGGCGTTGGATAGGGGAGAATATACATTCCTCGTCCTCCTGGATCTCTCAGCGGCTTTCGATACCGTTGACCACGGTATCCTTTTAAATTGCCTAGAGGGATTAGGAATAGGGGGCACTGTTTTACGGTGGCTCCATTCCTATCTCTCAGACAGGTACCAACGGGTGGCATTGGGGGATGAGGTTTCAGACCCTTGGCCTCTTAATTGTGGAGTACCACAGGGTTCTATCCTCTCCCCCATGCTGTTCAACATCTATGTGAAACCGCTGGGAGCCATCATCAGGAGTTTGGGGCTGCGGTGCTACCAATATGCGGATGACACACAGCTCTATCTCTCATTTAAGTCCTCACCAGAGTTGGCTGTGGATACCATGTCCAAGTGCCAGGAATCCGTAAGTGGATGGATGGGAGAGAATAGGCTGAAGCTAAACCCCGATAAGACCGAGGTGTTGCTCATGGGAGACAAAAAGAGGTTGGGAATTACAGACCTGGTGCTTAATGGGGTGAGTTTACCCCTGAAGGACCAGGTCCGCAGCCTCGGGGTCATTCTTGACTCCCAGCTGTCTATGGAGGCTCAGGTTTCAGCAGTGAGCCGGTCAGCTTGGTATCAATTGCATCTGATACAGAGACTGTGACCCTACCTTCCTGTTCATCTGCTCCCACGGGTAATACATGCCCTGGTCTCCTCTCGCTTAGACTACTGTAATGCGCTCTACGTGGGGTTACCCTTGAAGACAGTCCGGAAATTACAGCTGGTACAAAATGTGGCAGCGTGTTTGATTAAGCATAGCCGTCGCTGTGATCATATCACCCCAGTGTTAATAGATCTCCACTGGTTACCAGTTGTCTACCGGGCTCAATTCAAGGTGTTGGTGCTGACCTTTAAAACCCTATACGGTTTCGGTCCAGTTTATCTGAAGGAACGCCTCCAGAATCACAGATTATGCCGCCTGACAAGATAAGCCTCACAGGACCTTCTCTCGGTCCCACCGGTCAAAACAGCTAGGCTGGTGCGGACCAGAGAGAGGGCTTTCTCGGTCGTGGCCCCCACCCTCTGGAACTCTCTTCCCCTTGATCTTCGGCATGCTCCGTCCTTGATAGGCTTTCGCCGAGCCTTAAAGACCTGGCTTTTCAGGCAGGCCTATAAGATTGAGGTGGATTAGTTTCTCTGTTGTATTAACTGAAGTTGATTTTAAATTAATTGTGACTGTTGTTGATGTATATTGTGTTTTTATGATATTGTAAGTTGCCTAGAGTGTCCGCTAACCCAGACAGATAGGCGACTCAAAAATAAAATTTATTATTATTATTATTATTTAATGTTGTTTTGTTTTGGTGTATTTTAAGGTCTTTTTATGATTTTAAAGTGTTTTTAGCGCTTTTGTTTGCCACCCTGGGCTCCTGCTGGGAGGAAGGGCGGGATATAAATCAAATAAATAAATAAATAGCTGCTGCCTCTTTCTTCATCTGCAAAACCCTGTCTGGGTTCTGTTTCCTGGTCAGTTTGGAGCAGCTTTTGCCAAACTGTTGCTATACTGACAGGGGCAGATGGGAGTTGCAATCCAAAACCTCGGGGGGGGGCGCTGGGTTGGCGAATGCTGTCCTATGATACGTGAGATTGGTGGAAGGTGACATGCAGTATATGTCCATACATTCTATATGGATAGCAAATTCATCCAAGAATGAGTCTGTATGAAGCCAAAATGGCGCCATCCTTGGACAAGGGGAGGGATCAGCAAGTATGGGGAAACAGAAAGATTTGCAGAAGTACAAGAAAATCTAAAGGGGGAGAAAATCCCAGAACAGCTCAGTGGCATGGAATAAGAAGAGCGTGCCGGATCCAGCCAGTGGCTCATTTGGTCCAGCATCCTGTTTTCACAGTGGCCAACGAGCTGCCAATAGGAAGCCTGCGAACACGATCTGCGCACAAGAGCGCTCTCTCCTTCTGTCATTTCCAGTGACTGGTGTTCAGAAACTGACTGTCTCCAACTAATGCTGACTAACAATGTGGCGTACAGGCACAGAAAAACTGTGTGTGTGTGTGTGAATATTATGGAAACAGGCATGGCTTCACTGAATCTTCAACAGGGTAACTCCACTTTGCAAAATGTAGTTGCAAATCCCACTTGTGTATATAACCAGAGAGAGAGGATAACGCTACTATATTAAGTTTTTTGGTTTTTCTTATTAATATATATTTTATCCCACCTTTCCTCCAAGGGGCTAGGGATAACATACACAGATTTCTTTCTTACCTCCCATTTACTTTCACAACAGCCCTGTGACGTAGGTTAGGCTGAGAGAGTGAGTGATGAGCCGAGCTCATCCAGTGAGCATCATGGCTGAGAGAGGGATTTGAATCAAGGTCTCCTGAGTCTTAGCCCAACATTCTAATTGCTACTCATACTGTCTTACTCTGAGAATGTCGGAAGAAAAATATATACAGATTTCAGCTAAACATCACAAGAAACTGCTTAACAGTGCAAACTGACAGACTGTCTTGGGAGGTTGTAGTCTCTCCTTCACTGGAGGTATCTGAGCAACTACCTGTCAGGAATGTGGCAGATTCAGGCAGCAGTACAGATCCTACTTTGAGTAGGGGGTTGGACTAGATGACCTTCAAGGTACCTTCCTGTTCTACCATGCTATGATTCTATTCTAATATGATAGCAGGGCAGCCAAAGCTTGCAAGAAGATAAGTGCCATTGTTCTCTGTGCAAATGTTTGGGATGTTACCCTTGGAAGTGCCTGACTCTTGCTGAATATTCAACTGTTGGTTGTTTGGGATGCTTTCAACAGCTGTGGGAAGGTGAGTCCTCACAAGCACTGATGAATGGCACTGAGCTTATATGTGTGGATCTTGCTGCCAGTATGTCTCCCCCCTCTTCCCCATATTTTTTCCTTACAAGTTTAGCAGACTGGCCAGCATGTAGAGAAGGAAGAGAAATTCAATCTTTGTTTGCATGTTAATAAGAAACAATCCAATCTGGAATTTTTGAACCAGTACACAAACCAAAGCAAAATATCCCTTAGAAATTTGCCTGAAAGTTGCAATTCAGTTCTCTAGCCAAACAATGTGTACTAAATGCATGTATTAGGAGAAAGTGTGGACAGAAATACATACTTCAGGAAAACATACAGAAGTGGAAAATTGCTTGTAAAAATGTGTAAATTACTCACAACTGCATACAAAATGTGTATATTAGGAGGAATTTGCACTATAATGCTGAAGAATTTTCATGAGGATTTTTAAAAAAATGAAAATTGCTGCCAAAATGTGGAGAACTGAATTCAGGATTGTTAAAAATGAAAAAGTGAGTTTGACAGATTCCTTCATTCCTACCTCTTCCCTGACTGCATGAGGGCTGAAGCCCAGTCAAAGTTCACCCTCCTGACCAGTCCAAGGCAGCGTTCAGAGCAAACTCTCCTCTTGTTAGTTGTACCTCTGAGCAGATCATATATAATCATAAAATAGTAGAGTTGGAAGGGGCCTATAAGGCCATCAAGTCCAACCCCCTGCTCAATGCAGGAATCCAAATCAAAGCATTCCTGACAGATGGCTGTCCATAGAATCATAGAATCCTATGGAAGGAGTTGGAAGGAGCCTTGTAGGCCATCGAGTCCAACCCCCTGCTCACAGCAGGAAATCCACAGCTAGAGCATCTCCCGCAGATAGCTGTCCAGCCTCTGCTTGAAGACATCCAGCGAAGGGGATCCCACCACCTCCCTAGGCAGTCGGTTCCATTGCCGAACTGCCCTTACTGTCAAGAAGTTCCTTCTAATATCCAATCTGAATCTACACTCCTGCAACTTAAAACCATTAGACCTTGTCCTACCCTCTGGGGCAGCAGAGAACAAATCTGTACCCTCCTCTATGTGACAGCCCCTCAGGTACTTAAAGAATGCAATCATGTCACCCCTCAGCCTTCTCTTCACCAGACTGAACATGCCAAGTTCCTTCAACCTTTCCTCATAAGACTTGTTCTCCATACCGGCTATCATCCTCGTCACCCTCTTCTGAACCCGCTCCAACTTGTCTATATCTTTCTTAAAATGAGGCGCCCAGAACTGAACACAGTATTCCAGATGAGGCCTGACCAATGCAGAATATAGTGGGACTATTACTTCCCTCGACCTGGAAACTATAGCTCTGTTTATGCATCCCAAAACCGTGTTTGCCTTTTTTCCGCAGCATCACACTGCTGGGTCATGTTCAACTTGCGATCCACTACAATTCCAAGGTCCTTCTCACACGCACTACTGCTAAGCCGGGCCTAAATGCAGAATCTTGCATTTGTCTTTATTGAATTTCATTTTATTAATTTCAGCCCAATTTTCTAGTCTATCCAGGTCCCTTTGGATTTTATTCCTGTCTTCCATTGTGTTAGCTATCCCTCCCAGATCAAAGCATGTGAGACTCCTGCCTCCTTTTCATCAGTCGGATGCCTGTCAGAGATGCTTTATCTGGTGTGTAAGTTCTGGACAATAGTCAGAATGTTGAGTTTAACCTCTCAAGTGGCATCTTTTAAAAACCTTGGGCTCCATATGCCTAGGGAGTTACCAGCATCCGTGCCTTCCATCAAGATCTCTTGTCACAATCATGGATGCACCATCTTCAGAAGTCTGGTGGAAGACTTCTGGATTAATGTCCTTCGTTCCAGATCCCCAAAAATGTGAGCCTGAGCATTTTTCAGGAATATCAGAACAAAGTCTTTCTTTTGGGGCTGCCTCAGTGCTTCTGGCAACTTGCAGAGAGGTTTATGCACTGAGCTCTATAATTAACTCTCATTTGGATTTAAATGGCAGGTATTTTGGATCTGCCTCCCTTTGAATCTGTGGTTACCATCCTCGAGCTTTTGTGAGTTCTACATTTAAATTAGATAAACATTACATATACAAAAAATTGTTTGCTGCTATTGATAACTATCATTACCTGTAGTAAGTGAATTTTGGAAACAAATCAAAATAAATAAAGCTTGGGATTTTAAGTGCAACAAACTCATGCAATATTCCCCACCTATTAATTTCTATGCTACATTTATCAGTATTACCTATGATCAAGAAACTGCAATAAGCTAAACTGAAATAAACGCGGAACAAACCTTCAGACTTCTGAGGGCTCTTCCAGCCTGTTGCCATTTCTGGATGGGATTCAATCAAATGCAGGTTGTGCAATTAAAGCTGAACTGGAACTCTTGCACAACTCACGTGCCTCCCTAAGAGATCAGACTTTTTGTGAAAAGGAAAGTGAAGGAGAAATGCAGTGGAAAGCATGGACTAACACTTGCTTAGACACAACCTCAGGCAGATCCATCCCATACATTCAAAGCACATCCAGTGCACATTTCACACACGATTTCCCCCAAAGAATCCTGGAAACTGTGGTTTTCCCCTCATAGAGCTACAACTTCTCAGCACTCTTAACAGAGTACAGTTCCCATGATTCTTTGGGGGAAGTCATGTGCTTTAACTGCATTGTATGTGTTCCAAATTGGAATGAATGTGCATGAAACAGCCAACGTTGTCTAATTTCCCTGCAAACAAATCAGGATGACTGCTCAATAAACAGGCTGTCTGGAAGTGCCTTCAGTGTTGAGCCTCATTGTGCAGGCTGCCTGAGCTGGCTATTCTGAGTGAAAGCCTCGCTCTGCTTCTTAAAAAATTTTTTTTGCAGCTTTGCTGAGATAATTTGTGTTTCAAATGACCTTGTACATCTCATCTGCATCTCTGAATCCACAGTCTGCAAGAAGCTCCTCCTGAGGAACATCTATCTCAACAGCGAAAGGGTTTTTACTGCATGAATAATGGATATGCTCAAAGCTGCTAAAACCAAGAATTAGGAGTGGGTTTTGAACACTGCAATTTGGGTCTGCTTGAAGTGAGGGGGTTTCTGCCTTACTCTTTAGTCTGCTTCATAAGACCATCATTTTGCAGTTTGGGATTTAAAGAAATAGGTACCGGGCTCAGGCTGCAAAGACTGGCCTCTGTGGAAAAAGAAATGGAAGGCTACAGGGGAAGGAAAGCACATGGAAAACTCTCTCAAGCCTGGAAATGGGACAAGGCAGGTCTCTGCTGCTTATGCGCCATAGTGCCTTCCCCCACAACTGGTGTAGATGACCAAAACCTCCCCAGTTATTCTGGGTGGCCTATATTATGTGGCATGCCAGAAAACTAAGGGTGCACTCTGGAGCCTAGTGAGGCAGAGGGGCTATTATTGGCCCTGGGTGCAAACATGGACTGCAACATGGGGGGCAAAATGGAAGTCAAAGGTCATGCAATGATTCAAAGCATTTTTCTTCAGTGTGGAATTACTTGTTTTTCCAGGCTACTGTAGCTGAAAAGCCCGACATCAGGGCCAAACTATATTACATTAACAGCATGTTTAAAACAATGCACTCAGGATCTGTCATGTTTCATTCTTCACAACAGCAACAGGGAGAAAGGCAATCTGCACTGGGGCTGCTGTGCAGTGAGAAGAGGCTAAACCCTTTCTGCTCGTAGCATTTTCACACCTACCAGCATCCCCACAGTTGCTATTTGCCCCTGAAGGTGTTAGTTGCTGGAAACGGTCCTGCACCTTCCATTGGTGACGATTGGGGGGTGGGAAGGTGAGAAGAAGAGGGAAAAGTCAGAGGCACTCGAGACTGAACAGCGTTAGCCTCCAGGTTTTGGGCACGAGCCATTCTTAGCAGGAGCAGTTTATTTGAGTAATGAGGATCTGGGATTTCAGGAAGGGGGTTCCTTAAAGGTCCACAGCCAGCCTTAACTTACCCCAGCAGAGAAGGGGTGCAGAATGGAGAGTTAATGGTGGCTGGTGCCCGTAGGGACTGGTCGGGTGGAAGGCAGGGAGAGCAGCAGTAAGTGACTGCAGAGTCACCCCCTGGAGTGGCTGTTAAGTAAGAAGGCAGTGCCGGTGAGGGCTGGCGGAGGGCAGAATGAGGTTGGTGGGGCAGTGTCTCATTTGTCCCAGTGACCTGCCTCCTGTGTGCTCCAGGTATAGAAATTGTCGGGAGGATGAGCTGGGCTCCTGGGGGGTTGTCAGAAGAGGATCCAAATGGCTGGCAGAGGGAGGAGGGAGGAACTTACCCTCTGTGGAGTGAAGCCGAAACAGAGGACATGCCAGAGATAGGGTGGCCTAGCAACGGGGAGCCTGAGAGCCTTGAAGTTTTAGAATCCCCCCCAGACATTCCCAGGCCCTCCCTTCTCCGCAGCTCAGAGCAAGAGGGAGGGCTGATCACAGCAGAAAGGCGGAGAGATGGTTTACCCTCAGCTCCTTCTTTATCACCCATAGGGGAATCGGACACTTCAGAAGAGGAGGAGGTGATGCCTCCCCCCTCACCACGCACACGCAGACGGTTGAAAAGACAGGAGAGAAGGGGGGGAAGGCGGGCAGTACCTGAGGGGGAGTTAAGGAGGAGCGAAAGGTTGCGCGCCCGTTTAGCCCCTTCTTAAAGAACAGGCGGGAAGCAGCCCCTTGCTCTGTCAACTTTCTCCCAAGGTCGCAGGACCTGTATCCCTGTATTGCTTCATGAGAAAGCGCAGTCTTTGTTGGACATTACTCTAATAAAACACGAATTAACTACAACCTCTGGTCTGGTTCCTGAGTCGCATCCTGGGCCTGACAGAAATGTTGACTGGTCTGCTATTGATCCACTATTGTGGGGGTGGGGTGGGATGGCTGACAGCATCCGGCTGTTCTGGAAGATGTGGGCTGTTAACCTCTTCACCCACAGTTGCAGTTGTGGGTCTGGCTTGGAACGGTCTGACCCAGCAAATGGCTCCTGGGAATTTTCTTGGCGAGGCTGGAAAATGAGAATGAAGGAGGGGCCTGCCTGGGGGTGGGGGGAGCATTTATTTACAGAAGCACTTCTATCGCTCCCTTGCATTGCACTACTCGGGGGATGGCCTCCAACAACTCAAAATCACAATGCAACAAAAATGGATTGGAACGAAAGGTATAAAATCCCAATGTAATAAAAACAGGGCTCTGGCTGAATGAGGGGATCCAGAGGGGAATGGGGTACAGGGAGATGGGAGGCTGCCCAGGGAAACTGGGAAAAGGGAACCAAGTTTAGCCACCTCGTTGCCAAGAGAGATGTGTGAGCTTTTAGCAACAGATGAAGTCAGAGGTGTGAGAGGAGGGAGGGAGAAGTCAAAGGATGGAAGAGGAGGCTGCATGCCTGAGCAAGAGGATGGAGAGCAGTGTGGGGGGGAAAGAGGTAGAGAGAAAAAAGACTAAGGGAGATTTAGGAAGGCTGGCTTTTGACATGTTACACCTAAGCTGGTGAGATGGAATCCACGCTGAAAACATCTGAATGACAGTTGGTGCAATGCAGAAAGGGATACTCTGTGCTCGCATCTGAGAAGGGGGTGGGAGGGCAGATGCTTGGCATGGCACACCCAGAGTCAGCCACCGCTTTGGGGCACAGATCTTATTTAGACCCCACCTTTCCTAACAAGCTCAAGGTGGCAAAGAGCAAGTGGAAGCAAGTGGCCAGCCATGAAAGGGAAAAACCCACCACCACAAGTGCACCTGAACGAAGGGCTCTAAGACACGGGGCTGGCTCAAGAAGTTTCGCTGCCCAAGTCAGAGCAGAAAGTGCCAAACCGCAAGGCAAGGTCTACAGTCTGCGCGGCTCGTCACTTGAAGCAGAACATGCCACAAACACCTCTTCCTTTCCTGGCAGCATTGAGCCAAGCAGCTATCCATGTGCTGCCCTCTCGTGAGGCTACAGATTGGCTGCCTGAGGTGGTAAGGCCAGCCCTGACAAAACACTGAGCGAGGAGAGAGGAAGGATTTGTAAAAACCAACCATCCAAAAACCCAACTATCAAAAGCCATTTAACCAAACAGCTACTCATAGTAAGGGAGTAGCCATTTGATTTCTGGCCTCAAAAGTTTTCCTAAACAGGGAGGTTTTGACCTTCTTATGGAAAGCTTTTGAAATGAGATGAGAGGCCTTCCTTGCTGGGGGAAGGGAATTCTGCCGAATCCCCCCCCAGTGCATTTCTAGGGATGTTGGGGTAACTGGAGGGCTTCTGATGGCGATCTCAGTAGATGAGCAGGCTCCTATCGAAGCAGGCGGCCCTTGTAAGGGGTGCCAGTGAAGCAGACTGCAATCTGCGAAGCATGCTTGACGGTGTGTGTGTGGGTGCTCCACACCTCTCCCATTAGGGCTCCAGGCCCATTAAGAATATAAGAAGAGCCTGCTGGATCAGGCCAGTGGCCCATCTAGTCCAGCATCCTGTTCTCACAGTGGCCAACCAGGTGCCTGGGGGAAGCCCACAAGCAGGACCCGAGTGCAAGGACACTCTCCCCTCCTGCCGCACTTCAGAACGAATGAAACAAACTTCCATTGGGCTGACTTTTGCAGTGGTCTCTGTTCTAACCATCTGGGCTTTCCTCTTTGTTGCAAGGTCCCCTCAGCCTGAGAAGGAGGCAGATGATGGAGCTAACTGGGAATGCGGATTGACAGCCACAGTTAATTCAGATGCTCCTTGTTGCTGTCTGCCTCCAAGACTGGTTGATATTTAAATGAAGATATTAAGTTCCTGTGGGGAAGATTGTGCTGGGATAGGAAACGGCAGCTGTAATTATGGCAATGTTGTAATGAGCATGGAAAAATAAAACAGCCTTTATGAAACCCATTCTTAACAGACCCTTAAGTTGCTACTCCTTGCTTTGTACCTGGGGATTCCTGCATTTTTCATCAGTAGTTTATCTCTTAAAAGATGCGACTGTTGGATTTTAGTGCTTTTACAGCAGCCTGACGTAGGCAGCAGCGGCAGAGGGGGAGGGAATGACCAAGCAAAAACAAAACTCCTCACTCTAACCCAACATGTTCCCTGTTGTGGGATCAACGTCAACTTCTCCCTGAAGGGATTTGAAAAGACAGGGCTGAGCAAGGGGTTGGGCCAGATCAGCACTTAACTCTCTGCAAGCAGAGATGCCAGGGCCGTTGCGTCTGCTTGAAACCTTGCACAAACCTTTGCTCTAAAAATGCTTTCTGCTGATGGAAGGTAGATGGGCCTGATTCTGAGCGGTACTTGAGAAGAGGCCCTGGGCCTCCACTCCAGAACTGGCTCAAAGACTAAATTCCACAGGACGTTTGCTCGTCTCTAAATTCTGCTACAACGTGGGAAAACCCAGCTCGGATCCTCTTGGATACCGTTTGCACCTGTTCAGTACCAGTACTCAGTGGCTGATAGAGCACCTCCTGCTCAAGGTGATAGGGTCAATTCTGGGCATCTCCGGTTAAAACCCCCGACAGGATCAAATAGCAGGGAATTTTGAATTTGCCATTAAACCGTGGCTGTCCCACTTCCACATTTTGGGGTTCCATGTTCCTGATGCAGCAATGGGCTTAGGAGACCTGGAAGGCCCTGCTATCTTCTCTTGAGCCTTTGGATGGGCTGTCTTGCCCTATTAAAGGACACACTCATTAGCTGGTCAAGGTTGGCAGATTCTTGCTTGAATTGGCCCTCAGGAAGAGACTGAGGGTCCACGTCAGCCCGGGATCAGCTGCCGGGAGTGGGTGGGGAGGCCTTGATGAGACACCTCCCCTTGTAGCCCAGGTGAGGCAGGTGATGGCAGACACAGCCCCCTCCCCCTTGCAAACAGAGCCACCAACTTTGCTGGCACTTTCCCCCTTAGAGGAGAGACTGGTTAACTTTTTCTGTGTTCCGGAGACATCTTCATAGCTTGCAGAAGAAACTGCTTGTGCATTTTGGTAAAGAAAGAGAAGACCACATGACTTTTCAATGTTTTCCCGCCCCCCACTCACGCTCCTTTCTCTTTAGGGCTAGTTCACAGATTGCATTGCATCTCTCAGCATTTGATTGTTCATACGACACTCCCCCCCCCATACACACACTCAAACTGGAAAGGGGGAGGTGAGATTATGTCTGCTGGCCCCACATCTCTATGGCCAGCGTGCCATCTGAAAAGGAAGCCACGGTGTGTGGCCATCCGTGGCTACTAGCCATGATGGCCATGTGCTACCTCCACTGTCAGAGGCAGAACACCACTGAGTACCAGTTGCTGGGAATCGCACGTGGGGAGATTTGCTGTTGCGCTCGGCCACTGTGAGAACAGGAGGGTGGGCAAGGTGGTCCTCCTTTGGTCTGATCCAGACGCTGTGGATGCTTCCTTTACATGTACAAATGTGCATACATAGGAACCTTGCACAATCAGCATTCCTGATCCCATGGAGCGCCTGTGCGCAGGTTGTACCCAACTTTGTGACTGCAGGTATGGAGGACAGGATTGGCAGGGGCAGTCAGACTCCCCCCCTTACACACGCACACGTGTCCACGTGGGGAGGCAGATAAGAGAAGAACCAGGGCTGCAGAGTCAGTACATCAAACCTTCGACTCCGACTCCTCTATTTTTCTACTGTCCGACTCCGACTCCTTCATAAATGGCAAATGTATATTAATTTATTAATATTATTTCTACCGACTCCGACTCCACCCAAAATTGCTTCCGACTCCAACTCCACAGCCCTGAGAAGAACTTTGGTGACTTGTTGCAGACGCCCAACTAATTCCACAGAGCTTTTCCATTGCAGAAAATTCAATCTGCGTTGCTTTATCTGTGTTGACTCCTTCAGATACTCAAGTGTGCATGTGTGAGCTGTCCTCCAATGCAGGGAGAGTAATTGGGTATTAATAGATGTGCTTTCCCTCACTGACAATAATAGTAAACGGTTATTGCAGACAGTGCGCTGCTGCTGGGGCAACTTCCAGGTTTGCCCTCCGGCACTATCCATGAGAAGCTGCTAAGCATGAAATATCAGACTGGGGATGTTCTAGACCAGCCTTCTGCAACCTGGTGCCCTCCAGATGTTTTGGACTACAACTCCCATCAGCCCCAGCCAGTACAGTGTATGACGGAGGAAGCACAGCCGTGCTGACTACGGTGGGTTGGGAGTTGTTGTCCAAAATATCTGGCGGATGCCAGGTTGGGGATGGACGGTCTAAACTTTTCCCAGCATGGAAGACACAGCAAACGTGTCAGTAATAGAGCCTATGAGAGGATTCAGATGAAACCATTAAGCAGAAGTCCCACCCTCCTCATTGTTTATAAACCACAAATTTAACTACAAGTTGCAGAAAAGTTGCCAATGGGAAATGATTGTGAATTAGGCGATGAAAGGCCTCCCAGCCACTGCGGCCTCCACTTCTCACCAACTTTCACACTTCGCTTCCACATCACAAACCGAGTTCAATTCTCCAAAAGCAAATTTGTTTTATTTTTAAAGATAACACCTTTATTTATTCATTCATTTATTATTTATTATATAATAATTTATTGTAATTATTATTGTCGTCGTTATGCAGAGATGAACAATTTCCCCCCTTTGATCACAGAGCAAACAGTTTTGCTGTTGTCGTTTTTTAATGTTAATGGAGTCCTGATTGAAAATCTATCTATTTCCCCTCCCCCCTTTGGTTTGTGTGTGTGTTATTTGTATTCTAAGACGCTGCAACAGGCAAGATCTTCTCATCCTACACAAAGGAAAAGGGTCGAGTCCAGAATCTTAGCTGCTACTGGAAGCTCCTGCCTTGCTCAGTTTCTCATCGCTGTCTCAGTGAGGGTTCGCTGGGCGGGATGGGTGGCTGGGTGGATGCAGGGGCAGGCAACGGTTCTCTCAGCTATGTCGAGTCCTGGTTGACGACTTTGCCTCCGTTCATGGTGGGCGTCCCTGAACTTTTCCTGGAGCGACCTTGCTTCTCTCCAATTTCATGCAGGGATGGCTCTCTGTACATGCACACTGCAAAGAGAAGGGGAGGGGGGAAAGGAGCAGTCATTACTCCAAAGGCTCCAAGCACCATCAAATAACCCTAGAGGTGGAAATGGCTACAACAGGGCACATGCTTGGTGTGCAGAAAGTCCCAGGCTCAACAGCCAGTCAAAAGGAATCTCAGTGCCCCTCCAGACTGGGTTTTTTTTGGGGGGGGGGGACGGGATTGTATTCTGCAAAACGTCATTGATGCAATAATAGTGCATTAGTAGTGGTGGATTTATACTGGACTGTCCACACACCGTTCCACTTTATTCGTTTCTGGGGTGGCATGAAAAGTTACAGGATTTCAGCATGAAGTTACAGGACGTGCACAGATTGGAAAAAGAGTAGCATTCCTGCCCCAAAACTTTTGCAAGCACAAACAGTATTGAAAAAGGGATTGTGTACAACTACCCAGATACCCTCCAGAGCACCAACCGTCATGAATGCACAGTGAAAAGGGCGTCTGGAGGGACCCTCCTGCAGCTCAGTGGGGAAAGGCCCATCACCGCCTCATCTCTGGAGAGCCACTGCCTGTCAAAGGAGACAGGGGGAGCATCTGCTTTGCAGGCAGAGATTTCCAGGGTCAATCTCCGAATCTCCAGTCAGGGATGGGAAACATCCCTTGGGAAAAGTCTGTGTTGGAATTGCTTTTAAAGATGTTTTTAATGCTTTTTTAAAAAAGAAAAATATGTTTTTAAAGATGTTTTGTTTTAATATGTATTTTAAAGTGTTTTTTAAGATGTTTTAAAGTGTTTTTAGTGATTTTGTTTTCTGCCCTGGGCTCCTGCTGGGAGGAAGGGCGGGATATAAACAAACAAGAACTTTAAAGGTGCTGCCAGTCAGTGCAGAAAACAGCAAGTTAGATGGACCAGTAGTCTGACTCCGGACAAGGCAGACATGGGGGGGGGGGCATATCTCTGCGGCAGCAGAACACCTGCTTTGGATGAAGAAGGCCTGTGTATGCATTCCTTGGCAGGCAGCATCTCTAGGTACGAAAGGCCTCCTTCTGTCAGGAACCTTGAACAGGCACTGCTAGTCAGAGCAAACGGTGTTGCATCAGGTGGACAGGGGGCTTGACATGGGGTAAGAAATTTTCAAGCAAATCCTGCAAACATCATTGCCTCAGCGGCCAAAAAGCTGTTCCATGCAAAAGATTAATTTGTGGAATGGCTTGATGAATGTTAATTGGCTCCAGCAAGTGAACCAAGCTGTGTGGTACAGAAGCTCCACTTTAACTGCAGAAATTCTTATTGACACCAAAGAAGATGGCAGGTTAGACCCTGAGAGCAGCTACTTTTAGGACAGCGCCCTGGCTCTAACCAAGTTGCACCGTGAAACTATGAACTCACTCCCACAAGAGGCAGTGATGGCCACCAACTGAAAAGAGGATTAAACAAATTCATGGAGGATAAAGCTATCAGTGGCCACTAGCCACAATGGTTATGATCTGCCTCCACAGTTGCAGAGAGTATGCTTCTGAACACCAGTTGCTGGAAACCACGGGGTGGGGGGGAGAGAATACTCGTGCGCTCAGGCCCTCCTTGTGGCTTTCCAGAAGAGGCATTTGGTTGGCCACTGGGTGAACAGGATCCTGGACTAGATGGGCCACTGACCTGATCCAGCAGGCTCTTCTTTACGTTCCTAAGTCTAGCCTTAGGGGGGACAAGGCTATGTCTCCCCCCGTTTTCAGAAGTAGTATGCCTCTAAACACCAGTTGTTGGGGGTTACAAGTGGGGAGCACTGATGTTGCACTCAGGTCCTGCTTGCAGGCTTTCCACTGGGGCACCTGATTGCCCACTATGAGAACCGGATGCTGGACTAGATGGGCCCCTGGCCTGATCCACCTACAAGGATCTTCTTACGTTCTTAGGTTTTGTCTCACGAATGCCTCTGAGCATATACAGAATGCCTTTCTCCTGTACTGAGTTAAAATAGTTCCGCCCCAATTGCTCAGTGGGGATGTGCAGAAGCAAAATGTATTCAGAACTCTTGAGGGAAGAGAGCCGGCCCGCCTCCTCTTCCGAACTCTCTCTCTCCAGAAAGTCACCTTCCTCCCTTTGGCACGCTGCTGGCTTAGACAGCGCTCCCTGCTCCCCACCCCTTTCAAGCACAGGCCTTCCCAAGGCACAGCAGCCATGGTGGTGGTGGGGATCCTGGTCTCTAACAGAGAAGTCTCTCTTAAGCCCCTTGTGTGTTATACTTCCACTTAAGAGATTGAGAAGCAGGACCAACAAAGGCAGAATGCCAGCCCACAGCCCCGTTTGCTCTTGGCATGGACCCAGCAGGCCATTAGAGAGTTCAGGGAGGTCACCTGTTCATGGGCTTCCATTTCTTATCAGCCCCAAACAATACAGGGCCCAGGCCACAGGGCCATTGGGCTGGGCTGCCCACCCCCATGATTGCCCAAGCCTTTGTTGTCGTCTGCAGCTGTCTTGTTGTCTGCAGCTGCCTGTCTGCAGCTAAGGCACAACTCCGCCCTTTGAGCTTTGAGTCAAAGCCTTTGGGGTTTATTTCAGGTCCGGGCTGGAGAACCCGAATAAATCAGGAACCAGCATTTCTAGGTGCCATTAAAGGTCCACCATAGCTCAATGGCAGGAAATTTGCCTTTCATGCGTACGCTTCAAGGTTGAATCCTCATCATTTCCGCTAAAAGAGAATCTTAGCAAGTGCTCGGAGGGCCAGCGGGAACAGAAATGGACCAGCTTTGTACATGAACAGCAATGTGCTGTTGGGGGAGGGCCGTAGCTGAGCGGCAGAGCATCTGCCTGGATGCAGAAGGTCCCAAGTTCATTCCCTGACAACTTCAGGTCGGGCTGTGAGAGACCCATATGAAACCCCGGAGAGCTGCTGTCAGCCTGTGCAGACAATAATGAGCAAATGGGCCAATGGTCTGACTCAGTAGGAGGCAGCTTTCTATCATCCTGCATTCCTCAGCAGGACATCCAGAACTGTAGTGATCACTTTCTAAGATCTCCTACTGGTGTCAGACAAACATGGCCAAAACCACCCATGACAGCAGCAGATCCATCTCTTTACATGTGGATCTGCCCCAACAGCATGCAAAGAGGTCTAGAGTGCAAAAGGGGCGTGAAGGTGGAGCTGACGCCCGTTCACCCCGCTAAACCATGGGCAGTCTGCCTCCTCAGGTCATTTCTCCCCATCCTTCTGAACTGAGCTCCAGCACTGACAGTGAGCCTGGCAAAGAGGCAGCTGGCCTGGTGGCAGCATCCAAGGATTCAGCTCCCACCCATGCATTCCGATTGAAGCAGGTCCAGATTTAAAGTCATCCCTTCGCCACCATCAGGGGTCATCTGGCTCTGAGGCTTGCACCGTGTTTAAGCAGAACCCAATATACTGCATGCTCACTTTCCTGAACATTATCTAATGCATCAGGTGCATCAGCTGAGCTAAAATGAACAACGGACATCAAGTATGGCTTGTACAAGCAACACCAGGGAGCGGACGTGATTCCCTGCCCCATCAAACCCTCTGTCTCATAAAGGCTCAGCTTAATGCAAACATTACATCGGTATGTTTCAGATCCCATAGTGACAGCATTTGGTAGCAAGTGAGTGATGAGCAACCTTGTTTATTTCTTTGCCTGTCATCAGCCAAACCGTGATGGTTCATTATCAAGGGAAGAGTTTAGTAACTGACCCTCAACTTTTCCCTGGGGGTGGGCAAGCAGGAGCTTAGATACCCTATACTGAGTTAAAATATGTTTCTGTCCTCCTCCTTTAAAAAAATTCCAGGGTGGTTTGTTGTTGTTATGTGCCTTCAAGTCGATTACGACTTATGGCGACCCTCTGAATCAGCAACCTCCAACAGCATCTGTTGTGAACCACCCTGCTCAGAACTTGTAAGTTCAGGTCTGTGGCTTCCTTTATGGAATCAACCCATCTCTTGTTTGGCCTTCCTTTTTTCCTACTCCCTTCTGTTTTTCCCAGCATTATTGTCTTCTCTAGTGAATCATGTCTTCTCATGATGTGTCCAAGGTATGATAACCTCAGTTTCATCATTTTAGCTTCTAGTGATAGTTCTGGTTTAATTTGTTCTAACACCCAATTATTTGGTGGTTTATAACCCATAAATACAAATACAATACAAAAGCCAGCCCATTCAAATCCAGTACATATGACCACCACCACAGAGCTGGGCAATTCTTAACAGCACTGGTGCAAATGACCAGCAAAGGCCTGGTTGGACAAACACATTTTCAGGATGTGCCCGACACTCAAGAGGGTTGGCTCCTGCCTTATTTTAAGGGGGAGACGATTGCACCAGTAGGTGCCACGACAGAAAAGGCTCTTCCCCTGCTTGCTGACAGATGGGTTTCTGCAAGCTGCAGCATGACCAGCAAGGCCTCTTCCAAAGATCTCAACAACTGGTCAGGTCTATCTGGATAAAGGCGTTTCTTCATTTTGCAGCATCCAGACCAACCTTAAGGGTAGCCCCACATACAGCACTACAGACTTGAGGTTCCCAATGCATGGATCACTCGGCCAGGAATGACAGTATATTCTAAAGCTTCCTCAGTTCAACACAGAGACACAGACACACTCTTTCACTTCACCCCACAGCATACAGTCTCCCTTATTTGCTTGAGTTACTGGGAGGCATCTACCCAGCAGAAATGTAAGCCCCTTGATTAATAGAGATTTCCTTATTATTCTGAGACTTCTGTTTCTTTCCCCATGCCCCTTCCTTCCAAAAGCATACAGTCTCTCCTGTCTTTAGGCCCATCCTCTCCAATCCCTTGGAGAAGCAACACCAGTTGTCAACATCCCAGACACTGGCCTTCCCCCTCATCACTATGGATGCTTCAACTGACATTCCACAGCATCAAAAAGGTTGCAATGGCAGCTAGGGCCAAGGGTCATGGGCGAAAGACCTTGAGACTGCCCTTGCGGACAGAACAGCCTTTCCCAGGTGGAAAGAAAAAGGCCGCTAAAATGGGAGATTCACCGATGTCAGGCTAGCGGGGCTTAATGCACTGAGTTAGTTTATGGGACTAAAGAGCATTTTATAACGTCAGGCCTCAACTGCTGCTTCTCCAACAGGCACAGGGCAGGGGACACCTTTCACATTAACGAGATTTTTGTACTCTTGGGAGTTTAACTGTGACCATCCAACTTCTAGGCAGACTCTGGAGAACTTGCTGCAGAGAAGTAAAAATTTACATGTGTATGTGTCTTTGTTTGGTGTTTCTTAAAAGAAAAAATATTTGTCATTGTGCAGAGATCTCCCACCCATCAACCTCATAGGTGGTTGGGGGGACGGGACACAGGCTGCCTCCATAATTTCTTGTGGCTCCTCCCCCCCCAAAAAATCCTGTTGGCAGCAAATGAGAGAAGCGGGAGGATGGGCTGGCCCTATGGCCCCCCTTTTGGATGGCACAGTGGCCAGTCTGAGTGCCACTTTTGCAGCAGATGCATGTGGTGCTACCTGGGATTTTGCCAGGGTTGGATTAGTGCTGGGGCCCCATGTGCGAATGCGCAACTGTCTTCTGCAATACACGCTACAGTCTGCCTGCTGACTGGCCACCGCTCTCTTCTGGACTCAAACTCCTCCCATACTTCCCTTTAAATCCTCTGTCCTCGGTCTCTGCCCCAGCACAAGGTGGCTGCTCGATGGTGCACTGGCAAGCCACTGGACAGCTTCTGGGCCACAAAGTGCCTGCTGCTTGCTGGGATTCTTGCACAGAATGACAGATGTCCAGAGCACCTTGAAAGCTGGCATTTGGTACGCATGTAATCCAACACACCCTAATTTCTAGACCTTGTCAACCGTGCAGAATCTGCACTGTCCCACATACTGGGGCTTTCATAAAAGACTGCGGAACAGTTTACCAAAGCGAAATGCTATGTCAGCGACAAACAGCAAAGTCCTCACAAATCACAAACCAACAAGGGCAAAGGCTATTCCCAGAGCTGTCCCTCTGTTCTCCAAGGGGAAGACTGTGGGGAAATCCCAGAGGAGTGGGTCAAAGCAATTCAGGAGTGGGCCAAAGCAAAGGGGCAATTCCAGAGGACGGCCAATAAAGGCAGGCAGGAACAAGCATCCCCTGTGGATGGATGAAGTCCCCAAAAGAGGAGCGTTGGCTAAGGCGGACGGTGGCCAACAATTGCGTCTGGTGCGCTGGGACTGTGCAGCAAGACGCAAGGCAGTTTAGACATAGCAATGACCTTGAGGGAGCAGCGGAAGGTGGGCTAATGTAGGCCAGTACACTGGCCATCTGGAAGCAGTCCCTTTTCCCCCTCTCTGCCATCTGTTTAAGGGGATTGCAGAGAGAGACCCCCACAGCCAGAAAGAGATGATCACAGCCTGTTTATAGCAGATGTTGGGAGGGGGAAGAGAGAGAGAGAGAGAGAGAGAGAGAGAGAGAGAGAGAGATGTCATCCTTGCAGCAGAAGGACAAAAGGACTGTGCAGTCAGAGCCGTGGAGAGGTAGCTCAGCCGCTTGCAGCTGAGGAAGAATGAGGCCACGTTTCCTGCTTAGACAGAAATCATCTGTGCCCACCTAAAGCACCATTGCTCCCCTCTTGTCCTCCCCCCCCAATCCTAGGCTGGGTCTTCACAGGGGTTTTTTCCTATTTTATTGGGGTGCATGAACTTACTTCCATCACATCCAAGATCTTATTTTTCTGGCATGCGTTGGGAAGCCTTTGCCGTTGGTGGTGGGGTGGGGGCTTACCACACATAAACATTCCTGGTGGTCATGTGACCAGGCCCTCAGATGTGAGCTCCCAGCCTCTGCGCCCCCATGCATTTCCTCTGCCAATCGTGCACAGCCACACAACACACACGCGAGATCTATGTGACAGTATTGCCTTTTGCCCTTTGTGTGACTTTGAAGTCATTTTAATAATGTTATTTGTTATTTCATTTCGTAAATTGTATTGTTTTATGGATGTATTCCTATATTTGTGTTTTTCTTGTAAGACGCCTCGAGGGCCTTTTGGCCATAAGGCGGGGTATAAATAAATAAACTAATAACAACAACAATAACAAACAATAACAATAACTAACTTGGATGTGTGAGTGGTTAATTTTATGGTCTGGGAAAATCCCTGAACTGCCTCAGGAATCAGAGAATCACAGAATAGTAGAGTTGGAAGGGGCCTATAAGGCCATCAAGTCCAACCCCCTGCTCAATGCAGGAATCCAAATCATGCCAGCCAATGGCAGTCGGTGGCTCGGGTTTTACCTCTTCCTATGAAAGTCTGAACTTGCAAGGAGCTGAAGCACCTTGGACACCTCCTTGACAGTTCAGTCTAAAAACCAAAGTGGATCCCACTGCCCCACTGACATGGAGCCACTAGGCACCACTGATGCAGGTTCAAAAGGAGGAGTGGAAATTTAAATAAATAAGATTTAAACATTGTGTTAATTGTGACTTAATGTTGACTTAGAGCCGGTGTGGTGTAGTGGATAAGGTGCTGGATTACGACCTGGCAGACCAGGGTTTGAATCCCCACCCAGCCATGAAGTTCACTGGGTGACCTTGGGCCAGTCACTGCCTCTCAGCCTCATGAAAACCCTATTCAGAGGGTCGCCATAGGTCGGAATCAACTTGGAGGCAGTGCATTTACATTTAATGTTGACTTCACAGTTGAAACTACTGGCTGAGGTTCCACCTCCACGGCTAGAACAGGGTCTCTTTTTCCTGCCTATCCCAGCATAGCTACATGTATATCATACACTTTTACTGCTGCTGCAGCAAAACCTATATATAAAAGAAGTAAAACAGATGTTCACATCCAGGACAATATTATTCCTTTGGTCAATACCAAGGCTTCAAGGTGGTTCTGAAAATTATTTATCTAATGAACATGTTATTAGCTCTACAGTGAGAAACGCATTTAGATGAGATTTAACTTAATACCCTCCGTGGTTCTTTAAAGGGCAACACTGAAATGCATCTTATAATTTCAAGTTCTGTATTTGTGAGTCTGGTGAGGGAACCACACAAAAGGTAAAGTATCAGCTCTTCACTGTTTCTAGAAACAGTTGTGAAAAGTTTGTCCCCCTGCTGGAACAAAGGCGGTGTGTTCGATTACTACCTTGTTATATTTTTTAAAAAATGCATTCAGTTGCTAATGACAACATGCAAATTATGCAGACAGTGTTGTTGTTGTTATTATTATTATAACCATAGTCAATATGTAACAAGAATGTCATAAGGCCCAACTCCTTGACTGTTGTTTGGATCAATCCTGGGGGTTGATTTAGGATTCTTCATACCAGGACATGAACTGTGTTGCTTAAGCTTTGTTTATTGCATGCATTATAATTTTGGTGGTTTGTTAAAACAATCAATCTCAGTATTGGTTACTGAAACATCTACGTATTCTTTTCCCATGCTTTGTGGGTCAACTGCTCCATTAACTCGTGAAGTCATGAGTTTTAGGGGTTCCAATGAGAGAGTTAGTCCAGGATCCCTTGCAATGCTGCAGATGGTAAACCATCTGAGATACGTGCAAGAGATCTCTCTGCTTCGTGCCACCCCCCAGGAACACAACCATCTTGGCAAACCATCTTGATCCATCTGTGCCTCTTTCTACACTTTTAGAAAGAGACAATGTGGTGTTTTAATATGTTTTAATGTCTGTTTTTATGCTGTGTAAAGTGTTTCCCCCCTCTAGGATGCATACCTTAATGTGGTGAGGAGCTCTGAAAGTGCTGAAGAAGCTGAGTGCAGTGCCATCAGGAGCCTAGACCAAGAGGCTAGACTCCTAGCAGGGACACCAAAGGCGGAATGGTCAAAGCTGAGACACCAGACTAAGATGCATCCAAACTCAGAGGAAGGCAATGGTAAACCACCTCTGAAGATCTCTTACCATGAAAACCCTATGAACAGAGTATCCAAAATGCAACACGAGATAGTGCTGGAAGATGATACCCCCAGATCTGAAGGCACTCACCGAGCTACTGGGGAAGAACAAAGGACAAGTACGAGTAGCGCTGTGACTAATGACGCAGCTGGGTCAAAGCCAAAAGGAAGCCGAGAGGCTGATGCGCACAGATGCGAAAGGAGAGTCCGGAGTTATACAACGCACACAGTAGGAACATGGAATGTGAGAAGCATGAACCAGGGAAAGTTAGAAATTGTCAAGCGAAATGGAACATATCAACATTACAATACTTGGCGTGAGTGAATTAAAATTGATGGGAATGGGACATTTTCAATCAGGCAACTACACAATATTTTATGCAGGAAATGAGAAATTAAGAAGCAACGGGGTTGCTTTAATAGTGAGAAGTCATGTAGCAAAAACAATTAAGAGCTATAACACAAGGTCTGAGTGAGTGAGATCAATGAGATTTAACAGGAAACCTCTCAACATAACTATCATCCAAGTCTACGCTTCAATGGCAAATGCAGAAGAAAAGGAATTGGAAAGGTTTTATGCAGAAATACAGGAGGAAATTGATCACACACCAAAACAAGATGTGCTGATAATCATGGGGGACTGGAATGCAAAAGTAGGGAACAGAGAAGAACTAGGAATTGTGGGGAAATGGGGCTTAGGAGATAGAAATGAAGCAGGAGACTTATCGAATTCTGTGAAGCCAATAATTTGTTTCTCGCAAACACATTTTTTGAACAACCGAAAAGATGACTGTACATGTGGACATCACCAAATGGTCAATCTAGGAATCAAATTGATTATATAATTGGCAACAGAAGATGGAGAAGTTCCATACTTTCTGCAAAAACAAGACCAGGAGCAGACTGCGGTACAGATCATGAACTGATCATATCGAAAATCAGAGTAAAGCTCAAGAAGACCAACTAAGCAATCATAATGCCAAAATACAATTTAAATAACATCCCAGAACAATATAGAGATCAAATATTGACACGATCGCTCCCGCGCGCCCTCTTCGTTGCAGAGCTCATACAGCTCCGTGGTATACCCCGGAGCTGAGAGCGATGAAGCAAGAGAGAAGGAGGCTGGAGTGCAGATGGAGACGAACTCCAGATGGATGCAATTATGCTTTGGTAAGTGCCTCTACTAAGTCGTACATAAAAGCGGTAAGGGCGGCGAAGAAGTCTTACTTCGCTGCTTCTATTAGGACATCTCTTTGCCGCCCAGCAGAGCTTTTTAAGGTTGTAAGAGGACTCTTACATTCAGGTCCTCAAGATACCATTGAAACATCTGAAGCTCGCTGTAACGACATTGCAGGGCACTTCCAAAATAAAATCGCATGCATCCGTAGGGACCTAGACTCTGATGTTATGACAGTTGAATCCACTGAAGTGTCCAGAGCACGGTCTTGTCCTTCATTATTGGATGAGTTTCAGTTGGTGCAGCTTGAGGAAGTGGACAAGGTGCTTGGAATGGTGCGGGCGACCACGTCTGTGCTAGATCCTTGTCCATCTTGGCTAGTGAAGGCTAGTAGGACTGGTACCACCGGCTGGGCTAAGGAAGTGATAAATGCCTCCTTGAGTGAGGGAGTAGTCCCTAGTAGCCTCAAGGAGGCAGTAGTAAGACCTCTTTTAAAGAAACCTTCCTTAGACCCAGATGACCTGAACAACTATAGACCAGTGGCAAATGTCCCCTTTTTGGGCAAGGTTCTGGAGCGGGTGGTTGCCGGTCAGCTCCAGGCGCTCTTGGATGAGACCGATTATCTGGATCCGTTTCAATCCGGTTTTAGGCCTGGTTTTGGCACTGAAACAGCCTTGGTCGCCCTGTACGATGACCTTTGTCGGGAGAGGGACAGAGGGAGTGTGACTCTGTTGATTCTCCTTGATCGCTCAGCGGCGTTTGATACCATCGACCATGGTATCCTTATTTTTATTTATTCTATTTAGTTGCATTTCTAAACCGCCCTATAGCTAGCAGCTCCCAGGGCGGTGTACAACATGATAAAACCACAATATTTAAAATACAGCAAGTGTGTATTGCGCAGACAATATAAACATTATATAAACAAAGTGAAAGAAAACTAAAAAAAATAAGATTAAAAGCTTAAATACTTTAAAATGCCTGGGTGAAGAGGTGGGGTTTTACCTGGCGCCGAAAAGATGACAGAGAAGGCGCCAGGCGTATCTCATCTGGGAGGGCATTCCATAATTCGGGGGCCACCACCGAAAAGGCCCTAGATCTTGTTACTGTTCTCCGGGCCTCTGTATGGGTTGGGACCCGGAGAAGGGCCTTAGACGTCAAGCGGAGTGAACAGGTAGGAACATAGTGGGAGAGGCGTTCCATCAGATATTGAGGTCCAGTGCCGTTAAGGGCTTTATAGGTAAGGACCAACACTTTGAATCTCCTTCTGGGGAGACTCGCGGAGTTTGGGGCACTGCTTGGCAGTGGTTCCGCTCCTACTTGGCGGATCGTCACCAGAAGGTAGTACTTGGGGAACATTGCTCGACACCTTGGACTCTCCATTGTGGAGTCCCTCAGGGGTCGGTTTTGTCCCCCATGCTTTTTAACATCTACATGCAGCCTCTGGGTGCCGTCATCAGGAGTTTTGGAGTGCGTTGCCACCAGTACGCTGATGACACGCAGCTCTATTTCTCCTTTTCATCCTCTACAGGTGAGTCTGTGGATGTGCTGAACCACTGCCTGACCGCGATAATGGACTGGATGAGAGCTAATAAACTGAGACTCAATCCAGACAAGACCGAGACACTGTTGGTGAATGCCTTCCCTGTTCAGATGGTGGATGTTTACCCTGTTCTAGATGGGGTTACACTCCCCTTGAAGGAACAGGTTCGTAGTCTGGGGGTGCTTTTCGATCCTTCCTTGTCTCTTGAGGCGCAAGTGGCCTCGGTGGCAAGGAATGCATTCTACCACCTTCGGTTGGTAGCCCAGCTACGCCCCTATCTTGACAGGGATGACCTCGCCTCAGTTGTTCATGCTCTGGTAACTTCTAGGTTGGATTACTGTAATGCGCTCTACGTTGGGCTGCCCCTGAAGACAGTTCGGAAACTTCAGCTAGTGCAAAATGCAGCAGCCAGACTGCTGACAAGGACCAGCCGGTCAGCACATATAACACCTGTTCTGGCCCATTTGCACTGGCTACCCATCTGTTTCTGAGCCAGATTCAAGGTGCTGGTCATGACCTATAAAGCCTCACATGGCGTGGGACCGCAATATCTTGTGGAACGCCTCTCCCACTATGAACCTACCCGGTCACTTCGCTCAGCAGCTAAGGCCCTCCTCCGGGTACCAACACATCAGGAAGCCCGGAGGACAGTTACACGATCTAAGGCCTTTTCTGTAGTGGCCCCTGAATTGTGGAATAGCCTCCCCGAAGAAATACGCCTGGCGCCTACGCTGCTATCTTTTCGGCGCCAGGTTAAGACCTGGCTATGCTCCCAGGCATTTTAATGTGTTTACTTTTATATTTCTGTGGTTTCTGTTTGTGTTTATTATTGTTCGGCTGTTTTTATTATGATATTTTGTATTTTAATCCTTTTGTACACCGCCCAGAGAGCTATTCGCTATGGGCGGTTTAAAAATGAAACAAATAAAAAAAATAAAAAATAAAATAAGGAACAGATTTGAGGCTTTAAACTTAGTTGATAGAGAACCAGAAGAACTGTTTGCCGCCCTGGGCTCCTGATGGGAGGAAAGGCGGGATATAAATCAAATAATAAATAAATAAACTATGGAGTGAAGTCAGAGACCTTATCAGGGAATAATGCAAAAAGACAATACCTCTTGTTAAAAAGAGAGAAAGACCTCAATGGATGACTGAAGAAACTCTTAAAATGGTTAAAGAGAGAAGGAAAGCAAAAGCAAAAGGAGATAGAAACACAGTCAGAACCCTAAATGCAACAATACAGCGACTAGTACTTAGGGACAAAGAGAACTATTAAATAGTTATGGTATAGAAATAGAAGAGGACAACAAAATGGGAAGAACAAGAGCCCTATTCCAAAAGATTAGAGAAATGAAAGGGAAATTTAAACCACGAGTAGGGATGTTGAATAACCAACAGAGGAACACACTGACTGACCAAGATGAAATAAAAGGAAGCTGGAAGCAATACACTGAAGAACTCTATAAAAGAGATGCCAGGATGACAGATTCATTCACGGAGGAACCATATGATGAAGAACCAGAAATTTTAGAATGCGAGGTGAAAGCTGCTCTTTTTAAAGCCTTTGACTATGTAGATCATGAAAACCTAAGAATTCCTTAAAAGAAATGGGGGTGCCACAGCATCTGATTGTCCTGATGCACAACCTAAACTCTGGAGAAGAGGCTACTGTAAGGACAGAATATGGAGAAACCGATCGGTTCCCCATCAGAAAGAGTGTGAGACAGGGGTGTATTTTATCACCCTATTTGTTTAATCTGTACGCAGAACATATCATACGGAAAGCGGGATTGGACCAAGATGAAGGAGGTGTGAAAATTGGAGGGAGAAACATCAATAATTTAAGGTATGCAGAAGATACCATACTACTAGCAGAAACCAGTAATGATTTGAAACGAATGCTGATGGAAGTTAAAGAGGAAAGCACAAAAGCAGGACTACAGCTGAACGTCAAAAAGACTAAAGTAATGACAACAGAAGATTTGTGTAACTTTACAGTTGACAATGAGGACATTGAACTTGTCAAGGATTATCAATACCTTGGCACAGTCATTAACCAAAATGGAGACAATAGTCAATAAATCAGAAGAAGGCTAGGACTGGGGAGGGCAGCTGTGAGAGAACTAGAAAAGGTCCTCAAATGCAAAGATGTATCGCTGAACACTAAAGTCAGGATCATTCAGACCATGGTATTCCCGATCTCTATGTATGGATGTGAAAGTTGGACAGTGAAAAAAGCGGATTAGAGAAGTCAACTCATTTGAAATGTGGTGCTGGAGGAGAGCTTTGCGGATACCATGGACTGTGAAAAAGACAAATAATTGGGTGTTAGAACAAATTAAACCAGAACTGTCACTAGAAGCTAAAATGATGAAACTGAGGTTATACTTCTGACACATAATGAGAAGACATTTCACTTGAAAAGACAATTATGTTGGGAAAAACAGCAGGGAGTAGAAAAAGAGGAAGGCCAAACAAGAGATGGATTGATTCCATCAAGGAAGCCACAGACCTGACCTGACAAGATCTGAACAGGGTGGTTCACGACAGATGTTCTTGGAGGTCGCTGATTCAGAGGGTCACCATAAGTCGTAATCGACTTGAAGGCACATAACAACAACAAAGTGTTTTTAGTGCTTTTGTTTGCTGCCCTGGGCTGCTACTGGGAGGAAGGGTAGGATATAAATAAATAAATAAATAAATAAAATACATCTAGTTTACGCCCCTGGCCCCATCTGAAAAGTCTATATATTGCAATTAATTGTTGTTTCCACATATAGTATCAGCTGGGTGACTAAAGCAAAAGGAGTTGCTTCTCTGTAGATGTCAAATAGGTGAATCAAATTCAAAATCAATTTTGCAGTTAGGGGGCAGGGTGGGAAAACGGCAATTGTCAACACTCTTTGCCAATGAGCCAAGACTGACTCTTTTATGTCTCAGAGGACCACTCTGCATAAATAAAGGAAGCAAAGAGTCTTCTGCAGAGGAGAGTTGTGACTGGCTGATCTCTCAAATGCTTCTGACCTGCTGGAAGACCCCTTTAAAAAAAAGGAGAAAGAGAGGTTCTCTGCTTTTTAAATGCAAGGTGAAATCAGATTGGGCTGCAGTCTAACAAATACCCTGTTTGGCGTATTTCTCCTAAAGATACAGGATCAGTCTCAGGGATTGAACCTGGCAACCCTAATTGTGGTTGTGCGTCCACAGGAGTGCTCATGCACAGCCCAGCCGGAGAAGTGGCCTCCCCTTAACCCTGGTATTTGAAAACATGGTACATGTTGTGCAGATTGACATGCTTCCCTGCCACCCACCCCCAAAACCAGTTAATGCCGGAAACGATGCTGCCTGCCCCCCGTTGCCTAATCTCCAAAGTTTGTAAGTGTACATGGGCAGTGGCACTTTCCTCAGCAGAAGGGTTCCACAGTTTCAAAGCCTGCGTTCTTGCACTTGCAAAACAGTGACTCTCACTTGTACACAACGATGCAGGAGAGGGGCCTCTGGTGCTTTTCATTTGTTGTTATAATTATTATTATTTCGATTTATAGACCGCCCTTAGCAAAAATAGCTCTCAGGGCGGTGAACAAACAAAGTAAAATACAATATATCATAATAAAAGACCACAAAAACATATACAAGCAAACAACAAAAAACACGACAAAAACGGAATACAGCACAAAGTAAAGAAAATACAGATTAAAAGATTAGAAAGGTTAAGAAGATTAAAAGATTAAAATGCCTGGGAGCACAGAGTTCACAGTGAGGCACAGGAGAGGAGGAGAAGGTCGCTTTAGGCTGCCGTTTAAGGTCTTTAGTAGTAGTTTTTAAAAAACAAGTGTTTATTTTCACCTACAAAGAACCATGTTTGCTCACCACCTTGAGTTACTAGGAGGAAAGATAGGATGTATAAATCTGATAATGTTGATAATACTCTGACTGGCAGCAGCCCTGCAGGGTCTCAGGCAGAGAAGGCTCTTTCCCTTCCCCAAGGAAGTTAGGGAAGACAGAGGTGGGGGATTGGTACAATTAATACCCCTCCTTTTCTCTCTCCCTGTCACCACGGCCTTTGCAAAGGTGGAATAGCAAGGCTTGCTGGAACCAGACATTCATCAGTGATGCTTCCCTCCCACTTTTCAGGACAGGATCCTAAATTTTTATCCCCCCCCCTTTTGCCACTATATAATCCAAGCTGCAACATGTCACAAGTCGAGAGCAGGACCAAACAAAATGTATCATGCCGAAGTTGCTTGTAGTGCAAATGAACTCCAGATCACTCAGGCAAGTGAGCCCAGTCACATAGCCTTGGGGCCAGTAGCCAATCTGATTTTGCTTAGCCCTCCCCTCAACCCCCCCCAATGAGCCACAACTCCCCTCACCCAAATACGCACACACACACACACCTCGTGTGGGGAAAGGAAATGGGAGCTCCTCATACCTTCTATGGGTTTCGGTACAAAATGTGACGATGGCTTGGTCTTTTTCACCCGGTTTCCCTTCATAATCTGCCCTTCTTTATTGAGTCCCAAGAACCAGGCTCTTCCAGATTCCTGCTGTCGGTACAGTGTAGAGGAATATATAACGTAGTAGTTTTCAAAAACAGACTCCTTAAATTTGCACTCTGGCGTGAAGATATCCTGCAGCGAGTGAAAGAAGAGAAAGAAGAAAGTCGGTGAAAAGCTAGCATCCGTGTACCTCTTAGCATAATCCCTTTAATGAACAGAAAATAAAATTAAAGGAGGCCGCCCCAGCCTAGAGTGGTTGAACAGCTCTCAAGGACCAGCTGCCTTAGAGGGCAGGGTTTAGCTGCACAGTATGTAACATCAGCCCTGCGGTGTGAGACCAAAGGTCCATCTAGTCCAGCACACTGTTTTCAAACATGGCAAGCCTTGGATGGATCCAGGAAAGCCATAAACAGACTATGAAGGCAGCAATCTTCCCCTGCTGTGCCCCTCTCTTCCCTCTTCCAATCAGGGCTTCAGAGGTAGGCTGCCTCTGGACAAAGAGGATCCATTCAACAATCATGACTAAGAGCCCCTAACAGACCTACTTGTTCTCCATGAATTTGTCTAATCCTTTCAAACTATCAAAGGCAGTGGCCACTCTGGGCCCTTCTGAGAATGAAGATGTTTCAAAAGGGCTCACAAAATGTGGGCTTAGCTACTAGCCAGACTCTCTGGATGTGTTTGCCTCCAAACCTCTTAACCCCCCCCAAGTTTCCTCACATGCACAGAGAAGACAGGTGTTTATCCCACGTGCTAGCACATGAAGAAGGCAGGCAGTATCAGGACAGACTCTCACTGTCCCATGTTTTCACCAAGTATCAGTCCAAGGGGGACAGGATCTATGCTGCCCAATGTCCTCCTTGCCAGAGGCCCTGGGCATTTGCCCCTGAAGAGCTGCCAAGTAGATCTGTGGACACACCAAAGGACCCTTCCGTGGTGCTCAAAAAGGTCACTGCACAGGCAAAACAATGCTCTCCTCTGCGCAGAACTGGGAGGGCTGTCAGCCTTTTGGCGACTTTTTAGCTGATTGATCGCCTGCCACTTAACCAATCAATTGATGTAAATGATTGAACTGAAATGAATTTGCATTTCCCCAAGCCTCAATACAGGGGACTTCTTACAGAAACTCAAGTGTGGGATAACCAGCAATTTAACCAAACAAAAGCTGGCCTTCGTCATTAGGAGGGAAGGGTCTCTTTTAACGTTTCCTCCCCCCTTCCCCCACATCCCAATTTCATATTCTTGGAGCACTAAGAAAGGTAAAGAAGCCTGCCCTTAACTTGCAGGCCCACTCATTAAAATGGAGTACGGCCAACTAAGCAATTTAATCTTTACTGGCAATTAACCTACCAATTAAAAATTAGAGGCCTGCAATTACCAGTAAAGTTTTTTTAAAAAATAAATAAATCAAAGGACGTTTTATGTCCCATGATTGCGTTTTCTGAGTCTCTCACACACCCCCGCCCAATAAAAATCAGTTGTAAGTGGCTTTAGGGTAAGCCAAATACTGGGCGGGAGCAGGCTGCGTCGCCCTTTCCTTGCTAACCGTTTGTCTGCTCAAAATCACCCCCAGTTACTTTTCTGAGGAGGAAAAAAGCACACTGTGTATTTCTGTAAGCTGTGCAGAAAATCACCTGGGGTGATTTGAAGTGGACAAACAGCTGGGAAGGAGGGAGAGAAACATCCCCACACCCCACAGGGCCACTCCTCCACTCAACCCAGAGCCAGCCATAGCTGCTTTGCTGTGGAAAAGTCAGAGGAGGGGGGACTAATAATGGACCGACATAGAGCATATCGTTTGGTCCTGAGAGGATAAAGAACTGGAACTCTGAAAGTTGCTGGAAATCACAGCAGAAGGGGAGAGTGCTCCCCTTGCACCCAGGTCCTGCTTGTGGGCTTCCTGTAGGAGGTACCTGGTTGGCCACTCTGAGGAGGCCGCACTGGATGGGCCACTGGTCTGATCCTGCAGGCTCAGGCAACTTTTCAGGATTTGAAAGAAATGCTGTGGGTAGGGTTGCCATATTCCAGTTCCACAAATCCGGGCAGGTTAATTTGCATATTATGTAAAGTATTTGCATAGTATGCAATTATTTGCATATTATTTGCATATTATGCAAATATTTGCATATTAATATTTGGATTGTCCAGTTGTTTTGTTTTTGTGCCTAGGAATTACCACCAAAAACTGGGGAAAGATGTGAGAAATCTTTTTTTTAAAAGCAACATTTTTAGCCTTAAATGCCTAGACTCTAGTTTCCAACACTATGGAGTATTTATTGATTGATTAAGAGAATTTATATCCTGCCCTTCTACTGTTAAAAACAGAGCTCAGCACAGCTTACATATATAATAAAAACAATAAAAATACACAATCAATATAAAAACATAATAAAAACACAAAATAGCAACAAACATAAAGTAAGTCAGGGCAGCAGTACGGTTAACCATATACGATATATTTCAAAGATGTGGTGGGTGGAGAAAAACAAGAAGCCAAAATGTTAGGAAAAGGAGTCTTTCCCACAACATGCTCAGTTGTAAATACTGTTGCAGCAAGTTTTACAAGTTCCTCCAGTATTCCACTGGTGCAGGCACTCAGACATTCTGTATGTTTCTTAGGTTTTATAAAAGCAGAGCTTTGCTTAACTCAAAATTTCTTCTCCCTTTGATCAACCACATCTACACAGGTTCCACCTCCATACTCAAAATGAAACTGGGCCTGGAAGTGTGCAACAACCCCACACATACCTTGCTAATTAGATTACCAATGCCAGGATGTCTGTCTTATCGACTACTCTCCTGCTCCCCCCCCCCACCGGGCATCATGAAAGACCCAGTCCTGGGCTCAGAAAGAATATAAATATCTGGTCCTCTTCAAAGTATTGATAAGCCTCTTGTTTTAATTGAAATAATAATGATAAATTCTTGTTCTTATCACTAATGGGAGTTAATTATCTTGCATATGCTGCTGTTGCTTCTATGGCTGTAATGGAGTGAGGTTAAAGATAAGTGAAATGCAAATAGGAAAAAAAAACACAGAAGGCAGTAACACTTTCCTAAATGTAATACCATACCAACCACAACAAGATTCCTATGAGTAAGGCAGAAAACTAAGCATCTCACAACCAGTCAGGATTCCTAACCAAAAACCAAAAATATGATAAATGAAGAAATATTTATATAAAAGCATGACTATCAAATATATTTATTATTTACACAAACTGTAAAGATATTTATAGTGCAATCCTAGGTTTATTTATTCAGAAGCAAGTCCCAGCGTATTCAGTGGGGCTTACTCAAACAGGGACAGAAATGCAACTTCAAGTGATAAGCAACTTCATTCACACAACCCAAAATTCCAAATCATGCCACTTTATGCTGTTTTGCAACTGTTTATACTTGTTTTTATGGTTATTGGATTTTAAAAGGCTTTATTTCTTGTTGTGAGCTGCCTTGGTTTCCAACCCTACCTCACAGGGGTGTTGGAAAGACTCCATACACGCACATGCACACACTGCAGATGTATAAATACATACAGTCCATATAATAGTTTATTGTCAAACCAGTTGGTCATTGCAGAAAAATCAGTATTAGTTTTTTAAAAATCAGTATTAGTTTCCTACAGAATAAAAACTGTAATACCTAAGTAAGCCTTGCCTATTTGCTTTAAAATAGGACTGGAGGGGGGGAGAGAACAGAAAGAGTTAGAACACAAACACAATTCTTTTTTACGTTCACTCCAAAGTCCCATTGATTTTTAGCACATTCATAACCATATCTACTCAAGTCCTATTGAATTCAATGGGATTTACTCTGGGCATATGGGATTAGCATTGCTTTTACAAAAGCAAGTATTGGGAAGGTTTTCAAAACACTGCCCAGGATCTGACTCCTGCACACAAGAGGAAAAAAAACTGAAATGTATATACTTACCCAATTTATGAGATTTTCAGATAAACGGGGTGTGTGTGTGAAACCACCATTTTGTTTTCTAGACAGTGCCTGAGGTCAATGAAACTGAAACACAATCCCTGATTGGCTGCAATGCCGAACGGGCGGGGTTAAAGCTACGAAGTGCTATACAGTACTGTTTAAAGAAAGATTTAACAGTCGGGGGGGGGGCGGCTGACGTTTTTATGTATATCTCGAGAACCAGACCACCTAGAAACTTTATTTTTTTTTTAAATTAAAGCTGAGAATCCGGGCCACGTAAGGGGCTAGCCGGGCGCCGGGTGGCATGCATAGAATCCGGGTAAAACCCGGCTAACCGGGCAATATGGCAACCCTAGCTGTGGGTGCTTTTCATGCTATTTTTTAAAAAAGAATTGTTAGAAGCTATTAAATATGCAAATCTGCTGAGTTTTCTCCTGCAGGATGAGACCAACTTTTCCCCTCCATCTTTTTATATACATGTGCAAAGAAGCGATTCCAGATCTGATCCAGGCCTCAGCTTAGCCTCTCCTGGTTATTCCAGGCGTCTAGTAGCAAATTCAGAAGTGCAGGGTCCCTTCACTGTCCTTTTTACAAAAAGCATTTTCTAAATGGCCAGACACATTTTGAGCTTTCCATCTCACTTTTCTAGTCCCCACCCCCAAAGCATCAGGATACAAAAAATTACACAGGATGATGGAATAATCGCTTCCATTGTCATTTTGCAAAATGCACACAATACTGCGTACACAAGAAATGTTTCATTTATTTCTAATGCTTTGTATTGTAAATGTGAGTGCATTATATCAAATGGCAATGTGACTCCATCTTAATGTGTATGTGTATTTTTGTATAACAGCACCCTTGGGCAGCAGTGGGATCGGGAATGTAGATCTTGAAATGAGCAGGGCCATTTTTCTAAAAATAAAACTAGCATATTTGGGTATTTTCATTTCCTGCTGTCAATTGGGGTAGCATTTGTGTTTCCAGACTATTAAATAGTAATATATGTGGAGAAGTATCAACCAGTCAAACATTCTGAATTCATTAATGATGTGGTTTTTAATTAGTGAATTGATTGATGAAGTTTGGATACATCTGCATATCTTCCAAATTTTTAGGCCTCAGGCTGCTATTGTCCCTACACAGGGGTTCACCTCAGTTTGTGTTCCTCGCACTCTCATGTCTAGGTTTGTTTGTGGGTTTTTTGTGTACTCTGGATATGCGTGGCTGTGTTTTCTCCACAAACACCCTTTCTTCTAGTTGCGAGGAGGTCACAGGAATAACAGCCAGGAGTGGGGGGGGGGGAGAGAAAGCATGTCACTGGACAGGAAAGAGAGCCCCCCCCCACCCCCTGCACAAACCTTTATAAAACAACAACAGAGACTTGCTGAAAATGTTCTCATCGATTAACTTTTAATGATTAACACAGGCATTTTAGCATGTGTTTTTAAATTGCTTTTTAAAAAAAATGTCTTTTTAAATTTGTATATTTGTTTTTAATGTTTTTAATTGTTGTAAACCGCCCAGAGAACTTCTGCTATGGGGCGGAATATAAATGCGATAAATAAATAAATAATTGCCCAAATTTACTCAGTAAAGTTGCCACCCTGTCAACTCCATTAAAAGTCTAAAAAAAGGTAAAGGTGTCCCCGCACTTGTAGTGCGAGTCATTTCCGACTCTTAGGGTGACGTCTTGCGAAGTTTACTAGGCAGACCGTATATATGGGGTGGGATTGCCAGTTCCTTCCCCGGCCTTTCTTTACCCCCCAGCATATGCCGGGTACTCATTTTACCGACCACGGATGGATGGAAGGCTGAGTGGACCTCGACCCCTTTTACCGGAGATTTGTCTTCCTCCTTCCGTTGGAATCGAACTCCAGCCGTGAGCAGAGCTTTGGCCGCTTACCACTGCGCCACGGAGGATCTATTAAAAGTCTAATTGAGTCCAATTCACACTTAAAAGTGCCGTTATCTATGCAAAGTAGGGGAGAAATTCAATTCAAGTTGCAATTATAGGCAAGCCTAAACCATACCTGAACCAAAATACAACCATCCTTTAACATTCACACGTCTCCAAATTTTGCAGTGCACTTCTCCGGCCACGAAACGTGTGAAAATTCACACACTACAGAAAAGTTTGCATAAACGAGCATATATTAGTGAAACTGGCATGGAAATGCATTAAATAAGGGGAAACCGCTTTGCAAAACTGTGCATATTGGGTAAAACTGCATACAACGATGTTTATATTAGGAGGAATTTGCACACAGAACGCTGAATGTTATGAAGTTTTTTTTAAAAAAATAGCGTGGCAATGTGGAGAACTGAACCTAAGAGTGGGAAAAGGAGAAAAGGAGCAGAACCAAAATGGACAAATTTACCCATCCCTCACGACCGAACATATTTTGCAAGACACCCACCGGCCCACCCAATGTGTGGAGCAGTTGTCCGTAGGGTGGAGCAGCTGCAACAGTTGCCCTGCATCTCAGAGCCCATCCTAGAGGGGCCGGAGAAAACTCCAGTCCCAGGATGTCGAAGCCTCCCTGCCCCTCGCCACCACCCCAACATACTCTTATCAACTCAGAAGACACAGTGAAAATCTATAGCTGATCTTCTGGGAGGTAAAATAGTAACATTTAAGGCACGAGGTAGGACGCGCTTGAGATCCGGGTGCCTAATCATTAGGGCAGCCTTTGCCACCGTGATGCCCTCAAGATGTTTTGGACAACAACTCCCATTTGCTCCAGCCACCAAGTGAGGCTTGGGAAAGGCTGCATTAGGGACTGTTGCATGATCAACTTGGAAGTCATCTCTGCCTTTTGACAGCAGAGGCCAATCAGAGCTTCTAAAAGGAACACATTTTATGAATGAAAGAATGAATGAATCATTTATTACAGTCACAGACCAAAAGATTAAAATCAGTATAAAAAGCTACAAACATTAAAATACATATAAAACACAACAGCTGAAAATTACTACAAACTGGATAAATACAAATTAAGTAGTTCCTTAGTCAGAAGGCTAGCAGCATTTTTTCCTTATTTGCAATGTGATAAAAAAAAAAATCCTTCGCAACACTTTTGGCATTTTAAAGTGTCCTATCTCTGATTTTGGGATGGGGGTGGGCTGTCGAGGGGTGGAACAGTCTACACAGTCCACCCAAATTCTATTTACTGTATTTACTTACTTGAATCCACTCTTGTGCCAAGGAACTCAGAGCAGTGTTTTCTCCCCTTTGCTCTCACAACAACCCTGTGAGGTAGGCTAGATGGAGAAAAAGTGACTAGTCCAAAGTCGCACATAAATCTTTGTGGCTGAGCAGGAATTTGAATATGGATTTCCCTGGGTCTCTGTCAAGACACTCCAAGCAGCCACTGCACCACCCTGGCTCTCTGCTACAAGGCAGTCCTCTATTTGGCGAGCTGCTCAATCACGTGATTACCACTGGGACACACAAACTCCCCTTGCTGATTTTATATCCCTTGATTTAAAGGGATGCCGTTTGCACTTATATTTAATTGGCAGAGATGGTTTGGAAATTGGCACTACTTAAAATTCCTTTTACCAGAACCCAGAGAAGTCCCAACAACTCCCTTTCTCTGCCTCTCTCATTTAAGACCACAAGATTTTTTGTTTACATCCCCAGGGGAAATCTGGCTATTGGCTCCGTGGGGAATGTGCCATTTATATTTGCACCCTGGCAGGTGAGCAGTTTTGAAGCTTGCAGATCCCAATTATTGCACAGATGTCTGGAGGAAGAGTAAACGAGCCCGTTGGAGAGATCTCCCAGAATGAAGCTCATTCCCATGGAGGTGCAGCTGAGGGTCTCTCGGGTGCCACAGGCTGCTTTGCAGGAATCGGCTCTGATCTTTAGGGTTGGGAAGCAATCAGGCACCCCCTGGGGCTAGCCTTTGAGGCTGGGTACAGGTCTGCTTCAACGGCGGTCACATTTACTTTATGGCTGTGCCGAAAAACATGGTCAGTCTCACCATGAATTTCTATTCCCAGAAATTCCTCAGCAGCATTCCTCAGTCTGGGACGGTACCCCCCCCCGGCTCTGAAAGGCAGGGGCCAACTTCTAACCACTTGAGCCAGGGGCAGGGGCCACCCCATCCTCCAGACAGGCTGGAAGAGCTAGGATGATCCCTCAACCTCTGGCCAGATGTTCCACCGTCAACGACAGAAGCCGTGACTCTGCCCAGCTGAAAAGAAGACATGCTTCCTTCATCAGTGCTTTGGATCTTGTGCCACTCTGACGGTTGACATACTGTTTGGTAGAAACATTGTCAGTCCTCACCAACACAAGAGAGCCTGCGATGTGCAGTTTGAACACCAGCAGGGCCAACCTGACTGACCAGAGTTCCAGCCAGTTGATGCTCCTTTGTGCTTGTCGGGTAGACCAAACTCCTCGGGTAACATGGGCATCCAAATGAGCTCCCCAACTGTACATGCTGGCACCATTGTGATGGCTTTCCAGACCGGAATCTCCATGCTCACCCTCACCAGAAGTCTGTGAGGGACTAGCCACCACTGCAACTCCTTGTGAAAGTCCATTTCGACAAGAATTTCCAAACTGTGGGCTCATCCAGATGACTGTAAAATGTGTGACATGATCGCTTTGTGTTTTTATTATTTTTCGGTTGTCCATATGATGCCGCACGCTTTTGTGCATTTTTGCGCTGTTAAATCCGCTCCTGCAATACCGCAAATCATGTGATTTGCTTTTTTAAACTGGGAATCATCTGCTGTACCTTCAGGCACTCGGATGCAATACCATTGACTTTACAGCTGTGGGCATTTCATGGGCGGTTCCCCATATCCCTTCCCTCATTCTCAGCCAATCACGTATTTCCACTGTTGCGCATGTGCGCAAATGTCCAGGGAAAGCCTGGGAAAAAGGAACCTATCAGAGCAATGGTGTGGTGTTGGGGGGGCCCCCTGCAACTTCTATTGCGCAGATGCAAAAAAGCACATTTGCACAGAAGCAGCAACAGCGGTTAATTTTTAGCCAGCCTGGAAACTGGGCAGCTGCTCAGGGTGAGATCTAGAATTGTGGTTGTTTGTAAACTTTTTCAAGGGAGAAAATATTTATCTTTGCCTAACCTCCACCTCCCCCCCTCATCCCCCCCCCGCATCAAATGCCCTTCTTGAATGTACTGGTCTTTGCTTCCAGGCATCCAGAGTGGAGGGAGAGGGGGAGAGAAGAGAAATAGAGTCTTTCCTCTTGGATTACAGACACTCAGGCACCCTTAGTCAATTTCACTTTCCTGCCTGCAAGTCTTGTCAAGTTCTCTGCAGCCCAGCTGAACTGAAAAGCATACAGTGGCTTTTACGAAATATCGCAAATGCAAGCAAAAAACCCACAGGAATTATTGGCATATAAGTGGTTTGCTAGAGCGTCTCAGCCACCCGCAACCATAGAGACTGGTGGTCTACCTTCCTAGACATGACACATTGTTACTTGCTGTTCTGGAGAAATAAGTGGAATTGCAATGTGTATCTCCAGAAACGTCAAAGGTAGAAAAGCATACAGTCAGTTTTGCGAAATATTGCAAATACAAACAAAAAAAATACAGGAATTATAGGCATATAAGTGGTTTGCATGTTTCTTTTATCAGAGGGAACACCGCAAAGCCTGTGCTGGTCGCTTCAGCGCAGATTGACACAGCAGCACGCGGGGCTGTTTGCCCACATTCCCTGCCCAAGCCAAGAGTGGCCACCCGTGGGGGGGCGCTGTTTGCTTCCCTCAGGGACAGCATTCCTGCCGCCGAGCCACATAACAGTCCGGGGCTGAACCCTGCAGTGAATGAGCCCAAGGGTTACGGAGGGATTCGCCCGGCAATTACAAGCGCTGATCCCTTGCACTGCCCACAATCCCCCTGGATGGTCAGGGGCACCTGGAGACGCACACCCCGGTCGGTGCTGCTCCAGAGTGGTGAGCGACAAGGAACTCCATTACAGCCACTACTACCAAACCATCAGGAAATTCAAACTTTCAAGCTCATATGTTCAAGCGCATGCACGTTGTTGTGCTTTGCTGCAAAGGGGGAGAGGAACATACATCATATTTTTGCGGACCAATTGGCTGATAGGGGGAGTGTTAAGGGCGGAGCTGGGAAAAAGCGAGAAGAAGTACGGGTGTGGGCGCAAAAAAAGCGAGTTTTTTTATTGGAAAAGAGCAAACAAACAGGCAAAGTGAGGACTGTCAGATGACGAACCAGATATGGAAAATGTGGATTATCCCGCTCCGTTTGGATGAGCCCTGTGTCTGTGAAATCTGCTCCTGGAATGGCAGAAGAACCTGAAGCCATGGCTGAGAGTAGAAGCGAGACCACTTCACCAGGCCCTGGAATGAAACAAGCATCTCTTGAAGCTTGGCCGGCTCCATCAGGCTGGCGGATTCCAAGGCCCTCTCCCAACAGGACTGGAACACAACTTTGGGAAACCGAGGGCTTCCACTGGCAGCATTTCCATCCCATCTTCGACACACACGGGCAACTTTGCCTTGGGAACGGTTCCTTTCATTCTCCACTCTGATCCTGCAGCTGCAAAAATATTATCAGCAAACTCAGAGGCACGGAGTGGGGTGGGATAGATTGGTGGGTGGTGGAAATTGTTTGCAGAGTGTGGGAGTGGGTGGAATCTGAAATCTTGATCAGCTTTGGGCTAACGAAAACATCTACCAATAGCCAAGTCTCACCTTTTTTCAGGAATTAAAATTGGAGGCAGACCCTTCACGCTGGAAACGTTCGCTTGAAGAGGAGGGAGCTCACCGACCGTATGTTCCTGCACGACCACAGCAATGACCCCTTGCAGAGTGGCAACGGTGGGCAGCCTCACCTTTGGTGGGTGCGTTGGGCTCACAAGTGCCTTTCATGCATTCACTCATTCCTTAATTTACTTCTCGTGGCATGCTAGAGTGCCCTGGCCCACGGTTTGGGAGTTACAGAGCAGGCGCTAGAGCCCCGGAAAGTGCTCGTTTTCACTCCTGCTCTGGGCTTGCAAGCACCATCTGCTTCCCAAAAAAGGGATTTCTCATTTGATCTTCTGTCTTTCACTTCCCACCCTCCTATGATGCCAGCCAAGCTATTCCCCCCACTCTGTGAAATGCCAGACGTGGCAAACACCCTCTCTGAGCAGGAACAAGAGTTTGGCTCCGTCCCAAGGTCCCTTAGATACCGATCTTCACAATATAGGAGTGGATCTTCAGCCACTATTTTTAATTGGACAGAAATATAACTTCCTTCTCTAATCTCCCCCTTGCCACTGTTTTTTAAAATCTCATTGAAGGTGGAGGAGCAAGGAGGGAGCACACGACACAGAATTCAATCTGCGATAAAGGGGCTCTTAGCGTCATGGTTTTCTCAAAACCGTTGGGGGGGGTTCTTGGTGGGTATGATTTTTCAGGCAGCCAAGATGAGTCAAGGTCACTTTCAAAGGTGATTCTTTCTTCCAAATGGCAGCTCAGGGCGCCTGTGCCAGTGCTGTTCAACAGCATGGCAGTGAGAGATCTGCAGGACACAAACCACCCGAAAGTTCTGCGCAAGAACTTCCAGCAAAGTGCAAAGTACCGCATCATGCTTAACATAAGAAGCTGCTTTATCCTGAGGGCTCATCCTGGTGCTACTCACATCCCCTTTTAATTTGCATGGTTAACATGACGTTACCAGCAAACAGAAGCTATTATGCAGTTTTTCTCCTGTAAATCCGTACTAACCCAAACCTCTGATAATACGAAAAGGGAAGGAAAAAACATTCTCACTCTGCATCTCTAGTGCTTGCAGACGCTTTGCTCTGATGCTTTTAGGTGGGCATGTCAATCATTCCCCTCTCCACGCCCACTCCCTCCTCCTCCCTCCCTTCCTTCATTTCATTTCCTGTGGGCTGACAAACAACTTCCAGCTGCTCTCCTCCATTCTGCATGCCTTTTTTATGTTGCTGCAAACAGTGCCTTATCTTTCTTCCCTCCTAAATTATGTGCAAAAGCACAACACTGCTCAAACAAAAATTTGTATTTCAGCTGTATTGTACCAGTGAAAATTCAAATAACTACACTTTTGGGTTGTTCTTTTTTTAAAATGAAACTTACTGGTAGAACAAACTGAGCATGCTCAGTTGCCAGGTAACCAGGGGGAGTGGAAATGTTAAATTAGAGGGTGTGGTCATTAGGAAAGTGGATGATTGATCCTTCCCCTCAGTATAACTAGAAAACACTGCAGCTGACATTGAGCCCTTACTGTGGACAGTGTAAATAGAAAACAGGGTTAAAAACAGCGTCTTTAGTATAAAGTAATTCTCCCATGTGGATAAGCCCTGAGTCATACCGTGGCTCCATCAAGCTCAGTATGGGCTACACTGACTGGCAGCAGCTCTCCAGAGTTTTCAGATGGAAATCTTTTCCCAGCTCTTCTACCTGGAGTTGCCAAGGATTGAACTTGCATGCAAAGTGTGTGCTCTAGCCCTTCGCCACCATCCAACGCCATGGTCATGATCAACACAAAGCAAGAGCCCTTTCTGAGACCATTTTGAATTGATGGGAGCTGTGACATTTGCTCAGTTTATCCATTCAATTTATTAACTGCCCTTCATAGCTTACAATACCAGGGCTGTTTTACAAAATACACTTGTGGTTCAACAATGTCTGGAGGGCCACAGATCCGCCACCCCTGCAGAAAGACACTGATTTACGCTGGCTCAGCAGGTGGGTTCTACTCATGTGCCACTCAGGCCTGGGAGGGACAATTCCCCCAGGGCATTTTGGCTGGGGATCTGTGCGGGCATGTGTGGTTGCAATGGTGCTTTGTGACCCTTGCCTTGTCATGGCTTAACTGGCTTGAGTTACCTGGAGCCCTTCACCTGCTGGCTTCCTGCTTGTTTTTTGTGGCCTCAATTGGACAACTATTAACAGGGAAGGGGGAGTGGCAACTGGTGTTTAATAAATAGTCCAGCCTTGCAGCGGGGAGTCATGTGTCAGCCAAGAGGACCTTTCCTCCCTTCTTTTTTTTTCAGTTTTATTTTTCATTTTCAAATAGTACAGAAAAGGATCTATAACATATTTACCCTCCCCCCTCCCTGATGACCGCATTTCATTCTATGAGGGAGCTATTACAGTGTTCAAGTCAAATATAAGAGTTCATCAAGCCAACCACAGTCTGGTAAAGGGTTTGGGTACTTGGCAACAATTTTCCTCCTTAGTTGTAAATTCAATAAAGGGCATCCCTTGGTCTGTGAAAGTGTCTTTCTTCGTAGTGCCTGCTGCTAGTTTCAAGTTTCGTGTCAGTTTCTCCAGCAAGGGAAATTCCCATAATTTTCTATACCATCGGTCCAGTGATAGTGCATTGAGGTTCTTCCGGCACCGAGCAATTGAATGACGGGCAGCTATCAGCATGAATCCTATTAACTTTTTATACTGTAAATCTGAGTTTTGGTTAATAAAAAGATTTAATAAAGCAAGTTCTGGTGTGAGTTGTATTGCTTGTCTAGTTATTTTGCTTATTTCCCTTTGTACCCCCCTCCGAAATTTCTGAACGTTCTCACATTCCCACCACATATGGTTGTAACAGCCAAGAGCACCTCAACCTCTTCAGTAGTCTAGATGATGATCCTGAAATTTGTGCTATTTTAGTTGGGGTCATGTACCATCTATGTATAATTTTAAGCCCTATTTCCCTTACTGAAATGGACACTGTTGAATATGGAAACTTGTCCCATATGGTATCCCAGTGTTCTTCATCTGTTTGTACTTTCAGATCGTCCCCCCAGTATTTTTTTAGGGCTAAGTTGCCTTCCATATCTTTACTTAACAAAAAGGAGTACATTTGGAGAACCTTTCCTCCCTTCTGAAGGTGTCATTCCTTCTCTGTCCCCGAGTTAATTCCGGAGGGGGTGCTTGGCTCCGTGGGTGGGCGGCACAGCCAGCATTATGTAAAACAACATTAATATTCATGCTGAGGCCAAGAGAGCCCATCCCAGCTGCCTCAACACCACCATTAGCATTTATGCTTTTTGTCAGCAAACCTGAATTGATTTTTGGCTCAGTTTTTAACCTTTGAGGGAAAGCCGCGGTAATGAATTTGTTCTTACTGGGTATGTGTGTGAGAGTGGGAAAATAAGTAGGTGACTGCTTTAAAGGAAAATGACAGCCGGCTGGGCCAGGGAAGTGATTAATGCCTCATTGCGAGAGGGAATGGTTCCTGACTGCCTAAAAGAGGCGGTAGTGAGACCGCTTCTGAAGAAATCTTCCCTGGACCCAGAAAACTTTAACAATTATAGGCCGGTAGCAAATGTTCCATTCTTGGGCAAGGTCCTAGAATGAGTGGTTGCGGACCAGCTCCAGACACTCTTGGATGAGACCGATTATCTGGATCCATTTCAATCGGGTTTCAGGCTCGGTTTCGGCACAGAGACAGCCTTGGTCGCCCTGTACGATGACCTTTGTCGGGAGAAAGACAGGGGGAGTGTAACTCTGTTGATTCTCCTTGATTTATCTGCGGCCTTTGATACCATCGACCATGGTATCCTTCTGGGGAGACTCGCTGATCTGGGAGCTGGAGGTACTGCTTGGCAGTGGTTCTGCTCCTACTTGGCGGGTCGGCTCCAGAAGGTAGTGCATGGGGAGTATTGCTCGGCACCCTGAGCTCTCCAGTATGGAGTTCCGCAGGGGTCAGTTCTATCCCCCATGCTTTTTAACATCTATATGAAGCCACTGGGTGGCTTCAGGAGTTTTGGAGTGTGCTGTCATCAGTATGCTGATGACACGCAGCTCTACTTCTCCTTTTCGTCCTTTTCAGGTGAGGCTGTCAATGTGCTGAACTGGTGCCTGATCGCGACAATGGACTGGATGAGAGCTAACAAACTGAGGCTCAATCCAGACAAGACTGAAATGCTGTTAGTGGGTAGTTCTTCTGACCAGATGGTGGATGTTCATCCTGTTCTGGATGGGGTTGCACTCCCCCTGAAGGAGCAGGTTCGTAGTTTGGGCGTTCTTTTAGAACCGTCCTTGTCACTTGAGGCTCAGGTAGCCTCAGTGGCACGGAACGCTTTTTACCAACTTCGGTTGGTGGCCCAGCTACGTCCCTATCTGGATAGAGGCAATCTCGCTTCAGTTGTTCATGCTCTGGTAACCTCTAAATTAGATTACTGTAATGGGCTCTACGTGGGGCTGCCTTTGAAGACGGTTCGGAAACTGCAGCTCGTGCAAAATGCAGCGGCCAGATTGATAACAGGGACCAGGCGGTCCGAACATATAACACCGATTCTGGCCCACTTGCACTGGCTACCTATATGTTTCCGGACCCGATTCAAGGTGCTGGTTTTAACCTATAAAGCCTTACACGGCCTGGGACCACAATACCTGATGGAACGTCTCTCCCGATACGAACCTACCCGTACACTTCACTCAACATCGAAGGCCCTCCTCCGGGTGCCTACTCAGAGGGAAGCCCGGAGGATGGTAACAAGAAAAAGGGCTTTCTCAGTGGTGGCCCCCAAATTATGGAACGATCTCCCTGTGGAGGTACGTCTGGCGCCAACATTATTATCTTTTTGACGCCAGGTAAAAACATTCCTTTTCTCCCAGGCATTTTAATCTTTTTAATAATTTTAATTCTAATTTTTAACAATATATTTTAACATCTCAATTTATTTTTAGCATTTTCGTATGCTAGTATATTTGTATTTTAGTGTGTTTAAATTGTTCTATAAGTGGTTTTAATTGTATTTTGATGTCTTGCTTGTTGTGAACCGCCCAGAGAGCTTCGGCTATGGGGCGGTATAGAAATTTAATAAATAAATAAATAAATAAAAATAAGAAACATGTTCGAGAGAGAAAGGACTTGGTGTAGTGTTCTCCACCTGAACCGGTGCCATACGACTCACTTATATCAACTGTAATGACTTAAATGAAAAACTCAGGCACTTCAGGAATGCAACAGAGGAAAGGACAAGGCCTTGTCCCCCCTTCCCCCCAAATCCCAGGGTGGAGCCCCAAGGCCTTTGGATTGTTCTCCTCTTCCAATCTAATGACCCAGCAGCAACACATGCATGCATCAGCCAGATTTGAGAAAGAATAAACATATTTGTTATTTGATGTGCCTAGAGCACCAGAAATTTCACGTCCCTCCAGCAGCAATCAGGCCCTACTTGGCTGAAGAAGCAATTCTCACTGACAGGACAATTGATATTCCTTGGTGATCTCCAGGAGAGGAAGACACCTTCCACTGTCTCTGTCACACCCTCTTGGAACAGCTCATAGGACATAAAGCACTGAGAAAGCACTCGAGGCAAAGGAGGTCTTTACAAATGCAAATAAATGTACCACTAAGAGGCGCATGGATAACCATGAACACTTGAGGCACCTTTAAGAACATAAGAAGAGCCTGCTGGATCAGGCCAGCAGTCTATCCCATCTTGTATCCTGTTCTCACAGTGGCCAACCAGATGCCCATCACGGGAAGCCTGCAAGCAAGACCTGAGTGCAACAGCACTCTCCCCATTCTCAGCAACTGGTATTCAGAAGCATACTGCCTCTAACAGTGGAAGAAGAACATAGCCATCGTGGCTAGTAGCCATTGACAGCCTTAATCTCCATGAATGTGTCTAATCCTCTGTTAAAACCATAGAAACATGGAACAGTAGAGTTGGAAGGGGCCTGTAAGGTCATCAAATCCAACCCCCTGCTCAATGCAGGAATCCAAATCAAAGCATTCCCAACAGATGGCTGTCTAGCTGCCTTTTGATGCCTCCAGTGTTGGACAGCCCACTACCACTCTAGGTTATTGGTTCCATTGTCATATGGCTCTAAAAGTTAGGAAGTTTTTCCTGATGTCCAGTCAAAATCTGGCTTCCTGCAACTTGAACCCATTATTCCGTGTCCTGCACTCTGGGACGATTGAGAAGAGATCCCGGCCCTCCTCTGTGTGGAAACCTTTCATGTACTTGAGTTGGTGGCCAACACTGCCTCTTATGGAAGCAAATCCCAGTTTAATTCTGCACTGTGAGAAGGACTTTCTTTTGTCTGCCCGGAATCTTCCAACGTTCAACTTCATTGGATGTCCACAAGTTCAAGTGTTGTGAGAGAGGGAGAAAAACTTTTTCTCTATCTACTTTCTGCATGCCATGCGTAATTTTATCCACTTCTATCATGTTACCTCGGACTCTTTTCTCTAAACTAAAAAGCTGTAATTTTCCTCACAGCAGTTGCTCCACTCACCTGAGCATTTTGAATGCCCTTTTCTAAACCTTTTTCAACTCTGTAGCAGCCTTTTTGAGATGAGGTGACCAGAACTGTACACAATATTCCAAATGCAGCCCCCCCCCGTAGATTTATAGAATGGCATTATGATAACAGCAGTTTTATTTTCAGTGTTGTTGTTATGTGCCTTCAAGTCGATTACGATTCATGGTGACCCTATGAATCAGCGACCTCCAAGAGCATCTGTCATGAACCACCCTGCTCAGATCTTGTAAGTTCAGCTCTGTGGCTGCCTTTATGGAATCAATCCATCTCTTGTTTGGCCTTCCTCTTTTTCTACTCCCTGCTATCAATACCTTTCCTAATAATCCCCAACATGGAATTTCCCTTTTTCACATCTGCTGCACACTGGGTCGACATCTTCACCGAGCAACCTGCCCCTTGCCACAGAAGACACAGGTGGCTGACCCACCTTTATCCTAAACGAGGCACCCCTGTACATATCCATTTACACATGTCCATAGTCTTCCACCACTTTCACAGGGAGCACCATTTGCTCTCATGCACACAAATATTTATTCATTTATTAAATTTATATCCCATCCTTCCTCCCAGGAGCCCAGCACTTTAAAACATCTTAAAAAAAAAAAACTTTTAAAACATTAAAACAAAACTTCCAGCAGGGCTTTTCACGTGCTCTTATGGAACTGTCCCAACTATGTAGAAAGGGGATGGGTGGGAGATCTGATTTTAAAAGCAAAGGGGCCTATAGGCAAGGAGAACTGTATTTATTATTATTATTATTATTTACACCCCACCCTTCCTCCCAGTAGGAGCCCAGGGTGGCAAACAAAAACACTAAAAACACTATAAAACCTCATTAAAGGAGACATTAAAATATATTAAAACAAAACATCTTTAAAAACACCTTTTTAAAAAAAGCTTTAAAAGCATATTAAAAAGCAATTCCAACACAGATGCAGACTGGGATTTGCTCTCTACTTAAAAGGTTTGTTGAAAGAGGAAGGTCTTCAGTAGGCGCTGAAAAGATAACAGAGACAGTGCCTGGCTAATATTTAAGGGTAGGGAGCTCCACAGGGTAGGTGCCACCACAGTAAAGGTCTGTTTCCTATGGTGTGCGGAACGGACCTCCTGGTAAGATGGGATCTGCGTGAGGCCCTCACTTGCAGAGTGCAGTGATCAACTAGGTATATAGTCCACCCACAGGGCTGTTTTTCCTTCAGCATCAGCTCTACAGGGCAGGGAAAGGTGAAGAAACTGTAAGGAAGAGGATCTGGCGTTTTCTTCTGCTAGGCATGCATATGAAATTGTTTCTGCATGCTCTCAACCCAACCTCCCCCGCCTGGAGAAACGATTAAGTATCTATAATATAAAGTGCAGCTCACAAAGCTATCAAGTCAGGCAAAAGCCTCACATCTTCGAGGCTGAAAGGAGCCTGTACATGATGCTGGCGCATAAAACTGAATTCTGTCAGAAGCCAGTCAGTCCACCTTGTAGGACGCAAGAGTGTTGTTTTACTAGGAGCTGCACGTTGGACCCTTAGCAATGGCTCTGGAAGAGTTATCTACATTCTGCAATGACCGTGGGGGCTTAGGTTGAGCTAGTTGCAAGCCATCAGTCCTGGGGTGGGTGGGATGGCCAGTGGCTGAGCACAGCCTTTGCCCGCACAAGTCCCAAGTTGAACCCTCAGCACGGCCAGTTAAAAAGGCTCTCAGGAAGCAATGCTTGGGAAGGCCTGTCCGAGCCCTGGGAGAGCCACTGCCGTTCAGAGCAGGTAGCACTGGGTGGGCTAGGTTGCCTGACCGCGATAATGGACTGGATGGGAGCTAACAGACTGAAGCTCAATCCAGACAAGACTGAGACGCTGTTGGTGAGTGCCTTCTCTGCTCAGATGGTGGATGTTCATCCTGTTCTTGATGGGGTTACACTCCCCTTGAAGGAACAGGTTCGTAGCTTGGGAGTTCTTTTCGATCCTTCCCTGTCTCTTGAGGCCCAGGTGGCCTCGGTGGCACGGAATGCTTTTTACCATCTTCGATTGGTAGCCCAGCTACGTCCCTATCTGGACAGTGACGACCTCGCTTCAGTTGTTCATGCTCTGGTAACTTCTAGATTGGACTACTGCAACGCGCTCTATGTGGGGCTGCCCTTGAAGACTGTTCGGAAACTACAGCTAGTCCAGAATGCAGTGGCCAGATTGTTGACGCGGACCAGAAGGTCCGCTCATATAACACCTGTTCTGGCCCGTCTGCACTGGCTTCCTATTTGTTTCCGGGCTAGATTCAAAGTGCTGGTTTTGACCTATAAAGCCCTACACGGCATGGGACCGCAATACCTGGTGGAATGCCTCTCCCAATATGAACCTACCTGTACACTACGCTCAACATCTAAGGCCCTCCTCCGAGTGCCATCCCATCGAGAGGCTCAGAGGGTGATGACTAGAACCAGGGCCTTTTCAGTAGTGGCCCCCGAACTGTGGAACAGTCTTCTTGATGAGGTGCGCCTGGCGCCGACGCTACTATCTTTTCGGCGCCAGGTGAAAACCTTTTTATACTCCCAGGCATTTTAAAGTGTATTTTAAACAGCATTTCCGTATTTTGGATGTTGTTTGGTTCGTTATTGTTTGTTTGTTTGTTTTTTATTATTTATTGTATTTATATATTGTGCTTGTTTTTATCTTTTTGTACACCGCCCAGAGAGCCTTCGGGCTTAGGGCGGTATATAAATTAAACTAAATAAATAAATAAATAAAATGGCTGGTGCAGAAAGCAGCTTCCTCCATTTTTGGCAGAGGGCCCAGAGCTCTGTGGGAGGCCACAACTCTTGCCTGCAGCAAGCCACAGGTTCGAGCTCCAGCAATGAAGAATCCCAGAGCAGGGTTGGGAGAGAACTCAGTCCAGCTGAGGCCTTGCAGGAGAAAACTGCCACCAACTGGAGCAGACAGGACTGAGCTAGGCAGACTAAGGATTTGACCCTAGATGAGGCATCTCTTCCTATGGGGACGAAAAGGCATTTAAAAAGCGTGCAAGCAGCCGCTCTTCATCGGAAACCAGCAGGTAAAGAAAAATGGGCCTTCAGTTTGGTGGTATCAAGAAACCTTTTCTAATTGTGGGTGCAATCCCACCCTATCGCTGAACGTTCTGTTCACAAGCCTCATTTGTCTTGCAGAGCTCCTCTTCATTTCAATGGGGCTTGTGCTGGGGTGGGGGAGAGGGGCGGAGTGTGCCTTCTGTCATTCTCTGTTTGGGAAAACAAGCCACATTCCTAGAGCACATAAGAACCTAAGAAGAGTCCTGTAGCTGGATCAGGGCTGTGGCCCATCATCATCATCATAATCATTATTATTAAATAGATTTATTAGTCGCTTGATACCCAAAGGTCCCCAAGAGACTTACACAACGCTAAAATAAAAACAAATAAAAACATGACAATAAACAACAACCAAACAATAGCAATAGCACCCCCAATGCACCCCCAGGAAGGTTTGGCAGCATATTGGTGTCCTTGAGAAAAATGGGTTCTGTTGCTGAAAGGAGTTTCCATGCGTCTCCTGATTCCTGAAGCACAAGCAGGTCTTGTTTTAAAAAAGTATTAGACCAGGAATGGAGACCTTGTGGCCCTCCAGATGTTAGTAGGTACAGCTCCCATCATCCCTGACCACTGGCCATGATGACTGCTGGGAAATGGGGTCCAGCAACATCTGGAAAGCACCAGGTTTCTCATCCATAGATTAGACAAATTCAGGGAGGAACATGAGCCTATCAACAGCTAGCAGCCAGGACAGCTGAGGGGAACCCCCATGCCCAGAGGCAGTCTGTCTCTGGATACCTGGTGCCGGACACAAACCACAGGAGAAGATTTTCTGGTGGCTAGCTGGTTTTGGAAAGAGAACAATGGGCTAGGTCAGCCTTTACCAACCTAATGCCCTCCAGATGTTTTACCCCCCAGCTATGCCAACTGGAGCTGATGGGAGTTGTAGTCTAAAACATCTGGAGGGCACCAGATCAACAAAAGATGGGCTAGATGAACTTTTCATGTTATCTGACGAGGCACATTTCACATTCTCTCCTTAATTATGTTTGCAGTTGTCCAACCATGGCAGATGGGATGCGTGGGTGGAGTCTAGCAGTCAAGAGAACATCCTTGGAGCCAGTGAGGGCAACATAGTCAGATGGAGGGCATGAAATCAACAAGCAGGTCAGTTTCAAGCTCCTGCTGAACAGAGTTGGCTCTGCCAAAGGCCTTCCAAGGAGGAGAGATTTCCAAGGCAGTGGTGTGCTGTGGTCACTGCATGTGCTATGAGTGCTCCAGTGACAGCTGGTGGCTCCATGTCCGTGGGGCAGTGAACTCCGCTCCAGCTTTAAGTCTGAACTTTCAAGGAACTGTCCAAGGATTCCCCTGCCCCACGGACATGGAGCCACCAGCCGACATTGGACCGCTCGCCACCAGAGGGCATTTTCAACATACAGGCATTATCTCCTCCGACCCCATGGGAACCATGATTTACAGGTGCTCCTGCTGTAACAGGCTTGGTCACAGGCCACCCCGGCAATATTCTCATTCTTTTATCATTGTTCTGCCAGTAACGCTTGCAGCTCTGCACGTATGAAGTCGGCTGCATTCAAAGTGGCCTCCCACACCTAAGGAAAGACAACTTTCATTTCACCAAAGTAGCCTAGGAGCAACAACAACAACAAAGTGCAAAACAATTAGGGAAGGGAGAGGGATGCAATCCTGGAGGGGATTTCAAACCCTGCTGCTTGAACTCGCATTAATTTGCTTGACATGACAATTTGGGAGAAAGCATCCCACCAGCTCTCCTTGCTGACATCCTCCTATTGATTTTAGACTAATTCTGTGTGCACAGGCTGGGCTATTAAAAAATCAGGTGTTTTGTGGCATAAGCAAACAATCCAAGTTGCAGGGAAAGGAGAGAGGGGGGGAGGGGGGAGAGGGAGAGGGAGAGAGAGAGAGAGGAGACAACTTGGGGAATTTGTCATGCTGGGCTCCTTCTGGAAGGAAGGGAGGGATATAAATTTAATAAATAATAATATTCTAACACCCAAAAATGGTTTGCACATGTTGAGGTGAAGCAAGAAATGGCCCCCAAACTTTCTGCTCTACTCTACCCCTCTGCCCCAGATAAATTGGCTCAGTTTTGCTTTGAAACAAATCTCTCTTTCAAAATCTCTCAACTCTGCCCCAATTAACGGTAATTCACAAAAACCTGACAAGTCTTGGAATAGTTTCATGCTCATTTCACAAGATGAGAGAGCTGCAATTTTACAGGCTGGGCTGCAGTTTTTAAAAATGCCCAGGGGATTTAGTTGTTGGGATTTGGAGCATTAATAATAAAGTGATGGCCACAGAAAGCCAAGCTAAACTGGTTTTAGACATTAATTGATAAGGAAACAACTTTACCAGACTAATTGGTTGCTAGTGATGTATAAGAATCAAAAGGAGACGTGTTCTCACCAAATAACCTTGGTAGCCCTTGAGAGGAATGAAAGGAACAGAACATCCTGCTTGCAGATTAGAAAATACTCTCTACAATGCTAGCATTTGAGTGATGCTCTCCACCATCAATTTCAGAATATGATGAAGGTGAATACTGAGTCTGTCCACTGGTTCATTTAATCTAGTCCACTATCTGCTCTGACCAGCAGCTGTGTTCCAGGGTCTCAAACAAGAGACCCAACATGACCCTTGTCAAAACTGGAGATGTCTGGGGCTGAACCTGTCACCTGCTCTATGCAAAGCCCATGCTGCACAGCATGCAGGAGGGGCATGTCCAGTTATTACCACTGGCATGCTACACTGTTCGTGCAAATTATGCGAGGCATGCTTGTGCTCCCTTCAAGGAACTCTGGATCCAGATCTGAAAGCGGCATCTGGTACTACCACAGATCAAAAACAACCACGGGCCAAATGGCACAATGAGAATAATAGGTTATTATTGCACAGCAGCCTTTGTCAACCTGGAGCCCTCCAGATGTTGTTGGACTACAACTGCCGTCACTGGAGAGCATCAGGGTTAAGAGCTATAGGGTTAAGGCATTGCATGCAGGTGTGACATGACAGTCAAACGGATCTAAAAGGTCAGACTACAAAGGATGGCGAGGCTACCAGACCAGCTGGAATTCAGAGGCATCCTGCTTCCAACAGGGGAGGTAGAACATTGTTATTATGGCTAGTAGCCACTGATAGCCTTATCCTCCATGAATCTTCTGTTAGAGCCATATGACAATGGAACCATTTACCTAGAGAGGTAGTGGGCTCTCTGACACTGGAGGCATTCAAGAGGCAGCTGGACAGCCATCTGTTGGGAATGTTTTGATTTGGATTCCTGCATTGCGCAGGGGGTTGGACTTGATGGCCTTTTAGGCCCCTTCCAACTCTAGGATTCTATGATTCTATGGACAGCCATCTGTTGGGAATGTTTTGATTTGGATTCCTGCATTGCGCAGGGGGTTGGACTTGATGGCCTTAGAGGCCCCTTCCAACTCTACTATGATTCAATGATTCTATAATTTGTCTAATCCTTAAAGCTACCCAGGTTGGTGGCCATCCTTCAGTCTAGTGGGAGCAAATTTCTATAGTTTAACTATAAGAAAAAAATACTGAATTTCAAATATTGAAATTCTAGGAGCCAAATTTCTCCCATAAATATTATTATGGATCTGATATTAGGCAGCATTATGAGTTACATGCTCTGGAAGCTTCTCAAAACCACAATTCTTCTGCCAGTCTTGGGGGTCCATGCCTGCTCTTATGAAATCGATTCATTGCCTGTTGGGAAGGGTGTACCTACACATGGTGAATGTGAGCACCAGTGGCCCTTTGCTAGTACTCTAGAATGCTCCTGGAGCAGGTTGAGTCCAGGCACAGAGCCCATACAACAACTTTCACGGTGTAATCTGACAGGGACTTATTGGGATCAGAAGACATTAAATACAGTTCAGTCTTGCAGATTCTCTTATTATGCATGCATGCATGGTATTCAGTCTGCAATGGTGAAAGCTCAGTTTAAAAGCAGAACAACATTTTTATGCAGCCCAAGCTGTAGAAAGTAACTAAGGTGGAACTTGCCCAGTGGCAGTGTATGTTCAAACACCCTCATAGGGAATTAGAGCTTATTGTATCTGTCCAATTAAGAGAGCTTTGACACTCCCACTGTGGTCCTACTATGAGGGCTGATATAGGAGGGGGAAATCCCTTTTAATCTGAGAGCCAATGACACATCACTGGTACACCAAAGACTCCTGAGGAAGCTTTGCAGTCATGAGACAAGAGGAGAGGTCCTCTTGTGGATCAGGAACTAGCTAAGAAAGCAGAGAGTAGGAACAAATGGACAGTTCACCCAGTGGAGGGCTGTAGAAAGTGGAGTCCCCCAAGGATCGGCATTGGGACCTCCTGTGCTTTTTAACGTGTTCATAAACAATCTAGAGTTAAGGTTTGGAAGTGAGGTGGCCAGGTTTGCTGACGATACTAAATTGTTCAGGGTTATTAAAACAAGAGCTCCAAAAGCTTGAGGATGTTGACAAGGTGCTTGGACAGGTTCATGCAACCACTTCTGTGCTAGATCCTTGCCCTTCTTGGCTAATAAAAGCTAGTAGGGATGGAACAGCTGGCTGGGCCAGGGAAGTGATTAATGCTTCTCTGCGAGAGGGGGTGGGCCCTGGCTGCCTGAAAGAGGCAGTAGTGAGACCACTCCTGAAGAGACCCTCCTTGGACCCAGAAAATCTTAATAACTATAGGCCGGTAGCAAATGTTCCAATCCTGGGCAAGGTCCTTGAACGGGCCAGCTCCAGACACTCTTGGATGAGACCAATTATCTGGATCCATTTCAGTCTAGTTTCAGCACGGAAACAGCCTTGGTTGCCCTGTATGATGACCTTTGTCTGGAGAGAGACAGAGGGAGTGTGACTCTGTTGATTCTCCTTGATCTCTCAGCAGCTTTCAATACCATTGACCATGGTATTCTTCTGGGAAGACTGGCTGAGTTGGGAGTGGAAGGTACTGCATGGCAGTGGTTCCGCTCCTACTTGGCAGGTCGTCTCCAGAAGGTGGTGCTTGGGGGACACTGCTCGGCACCCTGGACTCTCCAGTATGGGGTTCCGCAGGGGTCAGTTCTGTCCCCCATGCTGTTCAACATCTACATGAAACTGTTGGGTGTGGTCATCCGGACCTTTGGAGTGTGTTGCCATCAGTATGCTGATGACACGCAGCTCTATTTCTCCTTTTCATCTTCTTCAGGTGAGGCTGTCAATGTGCTGAACCAGTGCCTGGCTGTGACAATGGACTGGATGAGGGCTAATAAACTGAGGCTCAATCCAGACAAGACTGAGATGCTGCTAGTGGGTGGTTCTTTTGACTGGATGGTGGATGTCCAACCTGTCCTGGATGGGGTTGCACTCCCCCTGAAGGAGCAGGTTCATAGCTTGGGGGTTCTCCTAGAACCATCTCTGTCACTTGAGGCTCAGGTAGCCTCGGTGGCACCGAGTGCCTTCTACCAACTTTGGTTGGTGGCCCAGCTATGCCCCCATCTGGACAGGGATAACCTGGCTTCTGTTGTCCATGCTCTGGTAACCTCCAAATTAGATTACTGCAATGTGCTCTACGTGGGGCTGCCTTTGAAGACGGTTCGGAAACTGCAGCTTGTGCAAAATGCAGCGGCCAGATTGGTAACAGGGACCAGATGGCTTGAACATATAAAACCGATTCTGGTCCACTTGCATTGGCTGTCTGTATGTTTCCAAGCTCGATTCCAAGTGCTGGTTTTGACCTATAAAGCCTTATACAGCTTGGGACCACAATACCTGATGGAACGTCTCTCCCGACACGAACCCACCCATACACTATGCTCAACACCCAAGGCCCTTCTCCAGGTGCCTGCTCTGAGGGAAGCTGGGAGTCTGGCAACAAGGGAGAGGGCCTTCTCAGTGATGGCCCCCAGATTATGGAATGATGTGATTGATGAGGTGCACCTGGCGCCAACACTGTTATCTTTTCGGCGCCAAGTCAAGACTTTCCTCTTCTCCCTGGCATTTTAGCATGTGTTTTTAAATTGCTTTTTTAAAAATGTGTTTTTTAAATTGGTATATTTGTTTTTAACATTTTAATTGTTGTAAACCGCCCAGAGAACTTCGGCTATGGGGCGGTATATAAATGCAATAAATAATAACAACAATAAAAGGACCTCTCCAAACTGAGTGAATAGGCGGTAAAATGGCAAATGCAATTCAATGTGAGCAAGTGTAAAGTGATGCATGTCTGGGCAAAAAACCTTAATTTCACATGTATGCTCAAGGGGTCTGAGCATGAATGACACCTTTGTGTCATAGTGGATAGCTCGATGAAGATGTCGAGTCAGTGTGCAGCAGCTGTGAAAAAGGCAAATTCTATGCTAGGGATCATTACAAAAAGTACTGAAAACACAACTGCCGATATCATAATGCCGTTATATAAATCTATGGTGCGGCCACATTTGTAATATTGTGTACAGTTCTGGTGGTCTCATCTTAAAAAGGATATTGCAGAGTTGGAAAAGGTTTGAACAAGGGCAACCAAGATGATCACGGGGATGGAGCGACTCCCCTATGATGAAAGGTTGCAGCATTTGAAGCATTTTTTAGTTTAGAGAAAGGGCAAGTCAGAGGTGATGCGATAGAAGTGTACAAAATTATGCATGGCATGAAGAGAAGTTTTTCTCCCTCTCTCCTAGCACTAGAACACTTCGACATCCAATGAAGCTGAACGTTGGGCGATTCAGGACACACGAAAGAAAGTCCGTCACACAGCACAGCATTAAACTATGGAATTCTCTCCCAGAGGATGCAGTGATGAGCAGCAAACTTTGATGGCTTTACAAGGATCATCATCAGCATTTATTACGCTCCCTTCACCCAAAGGTCCTAACTTTAAAATATGACATTAACAAACAATTTTTAAACAACCTAAACTCCCCAGATAGACGAATGTGCAAAGATAAGGTATCAGTAGCTACTAGCCATGATGGCTCTGCTCTGCCTTCATTGTCAGAGGCAGCATGCTTCCGAATCCCAGTTGCCGGGAACCGTATGAGAGGAGGGTGCTCTTTGCAATCACGTCCTGCTTGTGAGTTTCCCACAGTCATCTGCCACCCTGGGCTCCTACTGGGAAGAAGGGCAGGATATAAATAAAATAAATAAATCTGGTTGGCCACTGTGTGAACAGGATTCTGGACTGGATGGGCCCCTGGCCTGATCCAACAGTCTCTTATGTTCTTCCATGATTCTCTTGGTTATTATTCTTTATGTGAAAAGCACTCACAAGGAAGGTGAAATCTTGACGGAAAGAGGAGCTACTGAACTATTTCCCTGCCAGCCGTATGTCTGCTCAAAATCCCACCCCCAAGCTGCTTTTCTCCTTGCAAGGGGAAAAGATACAGGGTTCCTATCTCTCCTGACTTGCTTCAAGGGAAGCCTCACATAGAACAAGTTGCAGTAATCCAGACAGGAGTTTAACAGGGCATGGATAACTATAGCCAGGCTATTACTGTCCAGGAATGGCCAAAGCTGGAGCTCCGCTCTGAGGCCACCTAGGCAACAGAGTAGAGTCCAGGAGCGTCCCCCAGACTATGCACCAGTTCTCACCCAGAACCAGCAGCTTTCCTGTTTCCTGGACCCAGGAGCTACCAATCCACAGTACCGCCATCTTGGTGGGTTCAGTCTCAGCTTACCAGTCACCAATCAACCCATTATAGCCTCAGACACTGGTCCAGCATATTGTATTTGTGGCGATGGGATCAGTGGACATTTGCTATGCTACTTGTTTCACGTATACATTTGTTTCAATGCCCAAATGTTTAAAGAATTAAGACCTTAACCAGTCTTCCCCATCCTGATGCCCTCTAGACATTCTGGGCTACACGTCCCATCAGGCCCAGTCTGCACGGGCCATGCTGTCTGGGGTTGTTGTAGTCCCAAGATATCTGAAGGGCACCAGGTTGGGGAAGGCTGCTCTAAACAGGGCTCATTGGAAAAGCTCCCAGATCAAGCCTACAAAGAAAATGCTTGTCCTCAGTGAGATAATGGGGAAAGGTGGCTTTTGCTTGCATTTCCACCTGCATATAAAGAATGGGATACATTTTTGGCAACGCATATGGCCTTTCTGAGAGGGGTTTTTGGTATCTTCTGTGTTTTTACTGTAATTCCAACCTCCTGGGGAAATCAGTGCCGGGTAGGTGTCTTGAGCAGCAGAACCCTCTAGAAGATTGGAAATTTGTAGCATCCTAAACACTAACCAGTATGTTGTGACAGATGCTTGTGAGGGCTACAGCCCATTTAGCCAGATGCATCAATTAACATCCTCAGTTGGCAGATATATATTGGCATACAGGAGAAAACAATGGTAAACAGCTGAGCCAAAATGCCGTGAAACAGAAGAGGTACAATCTCTGACATTTCTGTGTGGAGTGTGTGTGGGCTCCAGTCCATGAAAACTCATGCAGCAACAAATCTGTTGGTCTTTACCGTGCCACAGGATTCCTAGTTGTTCTTCCTGCAACAGACTAAGGGAGCCTCTAGGCTGTCACTATTTTCAGATAGAACTCAATCACATACCAGCAAATTCAGGTTGTGCAATTATAGCCGATTAGAAGTTCTTAGGCAGCAAACCCACTTCTCCAAAAGATTAAGCTGCTTGCAATAAGAAAAGTGACAGAAGAATGGACGGGAAAATGTAGAATAACAACTTGTTTTGATGCAATCTAACCTCTCTGCAAACAAATCAGAATGAATGTTCATTAAATAGCCAACACTCTCTAATTTCTCTGCAAACAAATCAGGATGAATGCTTAATAAACAGGTTGCCTGGAAGCACCCTAACTCTCTGGAATATGTCACTGTCTAGTATGTTCATGGTAGATGTCTCTGGATAATACATAGGGCTACTGATATTCCGTGACTGCATTACGCAACCCACCTTCCTGAGGATTTCAGCATTCAACATACCAAAACGTCTATCCCTTGTGGCTGAGACAACAGGCGAGGGTGATATTTTGGCATCTGTCTCTCTGTGTGTTCTGTTCCAAGCAGGATTTCCAGGGTTTGAAGGCAGGACATCTGAAGCCTGAATACTTCTTTGGCCTTCCCTCTGATGACTGACAAACTCTACCGCATGCCAAATACACAAATATTTCTATGTACACACCACGGAATCCAGTGTCTCCTGGTGCAGAATTCTGAGGGGTACCGCCAGAAGGTTGCGCAACGCACTGCTAAGCAGGGGCGTCACTACTGGGGTGCAGAGTGTGCAGACCGCACCCGGGTGACACCCTGAAGGGGGTGACACCCAGAGCCGCCCCGCGTTGTTGGCCGGCGAAGGAGCCGAGAAGCGCTCCGGGTCGGCGCAGCCAACTCCTTCTCGGAGGCGGGCAGGCAAGACCGACAGCAGGCGCCCACTCACTGGCGGTGAAGCCGGGAGGGGCTTTCCACCACCAGCCTGGAGCACGTGGTGAGTGCGTGCACGCGCGTGCGCGCACAAGACCAACCACCCCCGTCCATGCCCTGGGAGGGCGCGCGGCGGAGGTCCGCACCCCCCCCGCACTCCCGCTAGTGACGCCGCTGCTGCTAAGAGCTGCATGTACAGTGCTGCACTTCGCAATGAGTGACAACCCGGCACAATCTGATAAATTATACCAGCTTGGGCCTTTTCGGGTAAGAGAGAGAACACTTTGACTACCTTCTCCCATCAGCATTTATTCCAACCCAGAGGCCATGGTGGCCCAGATATCCATGCCTTGCTTGAAATGAAAGGCTAATAAAACAACAGGGTGTCAATACAGATAACGGGAATCCGAGTCCACAGAGCTAGCTTGGGCTGCATTAATGCAAAAGCCCTTCTTAACTATGCCCGAGGGGTTATATTTCATTTTAGCAGACTGTGGCAGCAAGGAGGAGTGGGGGAAATCAAAGCAACTCTTATCTTGACACCTACCACTTTAGGGGCCTACTTCTGACTCCACAACAGTCCTGTTGTATCCAAGGAGATGTTGGAAGTGGGGCAAGAGCAACTCTTGCTTTGTTCTTTTGTTTGTGTTCCAGAAGGGAGATAGAGCTGGGGTCCTCCAGGTGGATAGGCTTATTTACCTTTGACTGACTTCCTTCTGTCGCTTCAGGGAAGCTTACCTGCTCCTCCTCCTTCTGCCCTTTCCACTCCTTCCTTCTCTGACTGTCCGGGAGAGAGGAGACATCCTTTTGTCTCTGCTCTCTCTCCTAGCATGGGGCTAACTCCCACACCTGGGCGTTATGCCTCCAACTTAGTTAGTTAGTTAGAACTAGGTTTGCCTTTCTATCTACTATGTATTTCTATAAATAAAGCAGATTTACTTATTTTACTAAGTCTCAAGTCTCAGTGATGCTGATGCAGGGTAAAAGCCTGCTTTCCTAGGCAAACGCACGCACACACTGGCACACTCGCACTTCAACATCTGCTGTTACTCTGCTGCTGTTGTGCTGCTTTTAAACGAAATTAGCAAAACACACACAGCAACAGGAGAGACGTGGGCAAGGCAGGGAAAGTATGCAACAGCCCCACATTTTCTTGTGCCTCAAAGGCCCATGCAATTCTGTGAGAACCAGGCTCCGAGGCAGCCTCAGGAAAGTATCTCCAGCACATCCCTGAGCCTCAGTCCTTGGCATCTCCTCTGAAAGTCCTCTGACTGAGGCCGTTACACTGAGCCAGAATCTGGTGGTCCAGTGATCTGATCCTGGCTGGGACAACTTCATATTGAAAGAACTTCTGCTTACGCTGTGCTGCGCTGCTTTTGCCTGGAATGGTTTTCCTTACTTATGTTTATAATTGCATGTTTTCCCTGTTTTAAATTGCATGATTATATTGTTGTAGCCCAGCTGGGGGCCTTATGGAGAAGGGCAGGTAAGATCGCTAATAAAGAGATGTGACCATGAAGCAAGGCGAGGCAACAGATCTGAAGAGCCAGAGGCATCACAGGCTGCCTAAAACCACATCAGGCCATCATTCCATCTAAGGCAGGGCCGGGGAGGCTATGGTGGCTCTCTGGGACATTGATGGACTATATCTCCCATCGTCCCTGACCATTGGCCATGGTGGCCAGGACTGATGGGACTTGAAGTCCATCAATCTCTGGAGGGTGACATGTTCCCCATCGCTGGTCCGAGCTACAGCCACATAGAGATGTTTCCAAAATCATATTTCTAGGCTGTGTTTCACAGGCATGCCTCAATGAACATCAGGATCACTGCATTCTTCTTCAGCTTGGATTTTTAATCTGGACTGGAGAAAGATTCTCATTCCACACAGCCCCCTTCTCTCTCTCTCTCTCTCACTCACACACACACACAAAAACACACACACACGCATGCACACACACACACACACACACACACACACACACACACACACCCTTCTCACTCCAGCTCTACCAGCAAGCCAAGGAGAGAGGGGAAGAGCATGCCTGGCATGCTGTGTTGCATCCCACAGTAGCCCCTGCTGCAAATGGCTTCCCACTGGAGCACTGCCACTCCAGAGCAGTAAGGAAGGTCGGAGAGGGTTTGGGGGTGGACAGGGGAAAGATGAGGTTTCACTCACCCATTTTCTTGCTGATTTTGGGGAAACTAGCTTAGTTAACTTCCATGTCAACCTGATGTGAGTCACAGGTGGTTCACTCACGTCTAGGACTGGCTACTCTGACCAGCTGCTCAGGCAGAGGGAGGCCTTTCCCCAGCCTCGCTCTTTGAGATCCTCTGAACTGGAGAGACCAAGGGCCTCTACCCACGGGACACAATGGATCAGGCAGCTAGGACCTCTTCCCTAATGTCACACTCAAATAAACAGGACCTCAGAAATATTTTGTGGTTAAATTGCTGGATGTAAATTTAACTGGTATTTTTTAATATACCTATTTTTAAGATGCTGCTTCCCACCCCAAAAGAGGTGTCTTCAGGTGACCATGCAGGGAAGTGTTACAACTGAGATCATTCTCTTTTTGAGAGGGCTTGATTTACATTGTTCATTCTTCTGTAAGGGCCTCTCCTTTTTATGAAGTGTTCGTCATGATTTTGTGCTCATGATCGTACTGGGGTGGTTATATGTCAACTCGCTTTCAATACTCTTTGCACTTGCAAAAGTTTCAGGGCAGACAGAGTGCTTCATTGCCAATTTCCTTTTTTTTATCATTAATTTTTATTCAAATTTTCAAAAACAAAACAAAACAAACAAAACAAATTAATAACTATTACAATAAAAACTATTGACTTCCGATTTGTCGTAGATTAACTATAAGTCTATAATATATAACAAACCTGTCTCTTAATAACATTATACAATCACCTTCCTCCAGTGGTTATCTTAATTGGTATCAAATCTCATTAACATCATTTTATTCTTTCCACAAAAAGTCAAAGAGAAGTTTCTAATCCTTGAGATATATATCCATCAATTTTTCTCCAAATAGACATGTCAATTAATCCATCTCTTCAGGTCTACTAAGTCCAGTAATTTCAATAGCTCTTCTCCCATTCTCCCATTATCAGTATTGATTCCATCTTCCATCTTCCATCTTTGCACACCCAATAATCTTGGTCTTGCTGCCATAGTCATATAATAAGAGTCTAATAGGGATTTCTTTCATCACAGATATTTTCTTGCCATCAATTCTGAATGTATTACTGAAATGTTGTTGTAAAGTTGTATCTCTGTTCCTCTTTTTTACAGAATGCACTAACACATCTCTTGAGAGTTTTTCCATTGTCACATATCTGGAATTTATTCTATAAACTTTCTCTATTTCAAGTTCCATCAAATCCTTCCAATCCAGGAATTTTTTCGAGTCGTTGATATCTTTATCTCTAATCTCTTCACCAATTCCTTCAGGGGCAGCGCTGAATTCCAAACAGTAATATTTGTCTTTAGGATCCATCACAACCATAAAATCCAAATCTTTTTCCAGGTCCATATTTGATAAATCTATTCCAATCTCCAGGGCTTGAACCTTCCCTTTGATCTTTCTTTCATCTTCTTTTTCTTGTCCAGTTATAGAATCCTGAATTTCTTTCAGCTCCTGTCTCATTTTGCCAAATCCAATTTTCATCTCTTGTCTGTTCTGTCCCAGCTCTTGTTTTGTTAGCTTAATCTCATTCATTATTTTCTGAAACATATTTAGAGAGAGAACCCCTTCCTGAACATCCAGGGTCTCAGTCACCTTCTTGATTGTCATTCTTAAAACCAAAAGAACAAAACCCCTTCAATTCCAATATAGTCACTATTCTCAAGCAAAGAACAGTTTATTTCTTTTTCCAGTCACAAATGAGTTAATCTTCCAAGCCAGAGGACATCACCCTCTAGACAGCACGAACTGCCTTATCTCTTATATGTCCAAAACAAATTTAGTTCACAGCGTCCAAATGATTAGTGGCATAAGGAATAAGCAGATTCGCCAAAAAAAAAGTAGACCAGAAAAAATAGTCCCAGACATATAATACTCAAATATCAGATAAATCAAATTTTCTCTTCAAATCAGATGCCTCTCATCCGTTTATATCTTTAAAATGCTCAATTCCATGCCAGCTTTTTGCAATAAAAAACAAAGATAGGCTATTTCGATTTTCTTCCTCCTTAATTCCGTATGTAAAAGAGAAAGTTATAACTCACCCAGGGCTTCTTTGTTGCTGACTCTTTGACAAATCTCTTTTGTAGTAACGATAACAAAATGATGGTAATAGACAGGAGGATGCTTGCCTGTTAATTTCCGTTTTTCTTTGAAGAAAAAAAAAGTCTTGCTTAATCAGTTAGAGCCTGTTTGTAATCCCTGGCTCCGTCCGACGCTGTTGGCTACCTTCCTTCATAGGCGATTCCAATGAATTCCAGTCCAACAAACACCACGGAACTTCTGTGGGTAATCTCTAAGTTTCTCCCTTGCCTGGGAGAAAAATTTCCCAGTCAAAAAAAAACTTCTGACTGGTTTTAAAACTGAAAAAGCTTCCTCTGAGACGAGAGCTCATCTAGAGGCAAGCACAGGCGCAGCGATCCTCCTGGGAAGTCCCTTCATTGCCAATTTCCAATTGGCACACCTCCTATGGCTTCCAGCTGAAATACTGTAACTTTTCATACCACAAATTTCCAGGGGTGGTTGCTTCTTGCCCCTCCAGACAGTAATAATGTGGTAACATTGGAGAAACATAGCAGGACAACGAATAAAGCAGAAGTATAAATCCATCACTAATGCAGAATGACATGTTACAGAAGACAGACAGACAAACATACACACACTCAACACCAGTCTGGACTCTCCCTAAATGAATCATGCACAATCTGCTTTTCCGTGCTGGATTTGATCTGCTGTAAATTAGAGGCCCTCCTCCTAGATTGCTTCTAATTTCAACTGGCCCGTGGTGTGATTAATCACCCAGTTGACCTTATCTGAATTACATCCACATCTCCAGGCCTTTCTGGAAGAAGAAGAAGAAGAAGAAGAAAAGTTGGGGATTTATTGTGCTCACGTTCTGTTATGAGTAAGGCAGTCCATTGCACAGTTTTAATGCCAAAGGTGGTGTTCAATGCAAGTTCTTCTCAGAGTAGACCCACTAAAGTTAATCGACATGGCTAATTTGGGTTCATTAATTTCAACGGGTCTACTCTGAGGAGGGCTTAGCTAAATACAACCCCTTGTCTCTAGTGGTATAGAAAACATGATGGGAAGCAATTTAGGCTGAGTTTATAGATAGTTTAATTACAACTTTCTGTATGTTTCACTTAATATATTTTTAGCTGTAGCCATTAGCTACCGGGCCAACTTCAAGGTGCTGGTTTTGGTGTACAAAGCCCTATACAGCTTGGGACCAGGATACCTGAAAGACCATCATACCCCTTATATACCCAGTTGATCACTGCGCTCTGCAGGTGAGGGCCTCCTGCAGATGCCGTCTTATCAGGAGGTCCGTTCCACACAACATAGGAAGCAGACTTTTACTGTGGTGGTACCAACCCTTTGGAATTCCCTCCCCTTAAATATTAGACAGGCACCATCTCTGTTATCTTTTCGGTGCCTACTGAAACCTGCCTCTTTCAACAAGCCTTTTAAGTAGAAACCTTATCCCACTATGCATCTGTGTTGGAATTGCTTTTAAAGATGTTTTTAAAGCTTCTTTTTTAACGAGATCTTTTGTTTTAATGCGTTTTTAAAGATGTTTTATTTTAACATATTTTAAAGCCTGATTTTGAGATGTTTTAGAGTATTTTTAGTGTTTTGGTTTGCCGCCCTGGACTCCTAGCAGGAAGAAGGGTGGGATATAAAATTAATTAGTTAACTAACTAACTAATAATAGTTTTAATTGTTAGAAGCCGCTTTGAGTCCCAGTTCTGGGGAAAAGGCGGGATATAAGAATAAAACAAGTTGTTGGACGGATAGGCCATGGAGCAACATCCAAATCATGGAACTTTACCCTATCAGGGAGAGAATCCCTTCCCCAGTACTTTCTGGGAGCAGTTTTTATGTGTTTGGCTGCATACTGACTGCTATCAGTGTGCAGCAACTCCGCCACCCAGCTATTGGCTGAGCTTCCCCTATTTTCACGAATATGTGCACTGTTATGCAACTTTACCCTAGTAAACTGCACTGCAAAATTCAGGTAAGTGCAAATTTTGAAGGAAGGCTGTCTTTTGGTTTGCATGTTGTTTTGGACAGTAGGAGTTAGGTATGTTCATCTTTAAATGTCAGCAGCTGAACTGAATTTCTTCCCCATGCTGAACACGGCTACCTGGAGAAGGGCTGCCACCTTCCACCAGCAGCTCAGTAGTAAAGGAGAGATTTTAGTCACATAAAAGGAAGCTCTGGGTCTTGGCTCCTTCACTTTCCAGAGTGCAAGGACCAGCAAAGTGGGCACTTGGGGTGTTAATACCCATTTCACTTTCCCATTTTTCAAATCACCTAACGCCTGGCACTAGACTGCAGCAGGTGTCACTGGTGTGGTTTGCAAAGAGGGGACTGGAGGTGCTTTGGAGACCAAGAGAGTAGCCGATTAGCTGCACTCTCCTGCTGCTGGACGCTACCGTGGCAGCTTTAGAGGATTTTGCAGATGGCTCTGAACTTAGCTGCCAGGGGCACATCCAGCTCTTTGCCAGCCACTCTCATTTGGCTGTCAGTCCCTGCTCTGAAACAACAGCGTGCGACATGGCACACCACACATGTTCCTGTCTTCTCCTCTCCCGCTAAAAAAAAAAAAAAAAAATCCTGCAACTGCCTGTTTTCTCATCAAAATTAAATCCACCACAGAAGATAATTGGGAAGTCTATACTGAGCCCTCTGAGATTGCTCTTTCCTTTCTGCCAAGCACGTCTCCGAATAGCCCACTTGCAATCATAGAATCATAGAACTGTACAAGGGGTCTTGTGGGTCGTCTAGCCCAACCTGTTGGGTCAGTGCAGGAATTCAAGAACAGGAGTGGAAATGGACTGCCTTCCAGTCGATCCTGACTTATGGCTACCCTACGAATAGGGTTTTCATGGCAAGCGGTATTCAGAGTGGGTTTACCATTGCCTCCCTCTGAGGCTAGTCCTCCCCAGCTGGCTACTGCCTGCTCAGCTTGCCACAGCTGCACAAGCCAGCCCCTTCCTTGTCCGCAACTGCCAGCTGGGGGGCAACTGGGCTCCTGGGGACTATGCAGCTTGCCCATGGCTACCCAGGTGGTAGGGCACGTAGCCCCTGAGCCACTCACTGTGGGGTGATCTTTAGCTGGCCCTTGACACCTAGGAGACATGAGCGGGGATTTGAACTCACAGACTCTGGACTCCCAGCCAGGCTCTTCCCGACAAATGGCTGCCTCCCCGCTTCTCAACTTCCAGCTAGAGAGAGCCCACACACCCACAAAGGGAATTGGTTCCGTTGTGGAGCTGCTCTTTCTGCCAAGATGCTGCTCTTAAATCTCAGTCAAAATCTATCCTCTGGAACCTAGCATTCCCTTAGATCTAGCCCTGCCTTCTGGAGCAGCAGATAATGAGTCCTCGCCCTCTTCTGTATGATGACAGCCCTTCAGGTATATCTGACAAGCAGGAACTCTCAGGCGCCACCCTCAGGCTTCTCATCTGCAACTCTTTCTCCACAGGGATTCTGTTCCACACTGCTGACCACCTTTGCTGCCTTCCTATTGAGCCTTCCTATTTGTTTACATCCTTCTTAAAAAGTGCAGGGATCCAGATGAAGTCTTACCAGCACAGAGTAACATGGCAGTATTATTTCCCATGGATTGGGACCTATGGCTCTATTATGCTGCCTAAAATTGCATTGGCCTTTTTTTTGCAGCCAAATCACATCACTCATGCATATTCAGATCCCTTTCACGCAACTTTTTGCCAGTCTTGGTGTCCCCTGCCCTAAACCTGGGCATTTGATTTATTTATTTTCCAGATGCAGAAATTTACATGTTCTTGGTGAAATGCATTTCATTTTGTTCAAGTTTCAGCCCAGTTTACTGTTCTGTCACGGTCACTTAGAATTTTACTCTATTGGGGATCCTATCCCTGTGCTGGAGCTCCAACAAATGATCAGGACAGTATGCTGCCCCACACACCATCACATTCTCCAGCCCTGCACATTCCCCTACTTGTTCCTTTGTACGTTCAAACTGAACACCTGAAAGAGAGCTTACGTCACCAATAAATATGTTGAAGAGCACCACTAGTACCCCACTCGCACCCTCCATCCAGGATGAAGAAGAGCCACTGATGAATTATCTGAATACAGTTTTCCAACTAGGTGTGGATCCACTTGATGGCATTCTCATCTAGCCTGTATTTAACTAGTTTGTGAACCAAAATATCATTCAGGACTTTGTCAAATGCTTTGTTGAAATCAAGACAAATTATGTCCACATCATGTTCACAACCCACTAAGCTAGGGACTCAATCAGAAAAAGAGGTAAGATTAGTCTAGCAAATTAGTTGTGACAAATCCATGCTGGGTACTACTAATCACAGCATTATTATCAAGATGCTTACAAACTGACTTCTTTAAACTCTGTCTTCATATCTTAAACTGAAAAGGCCATCTTATCCCTTATATACCCAGTCGATCACTGCGCTCTGTAGGTGAGGGTCTCCTGCAGATACCATCTTATCCGCACAACATAGGAAACAGACCTTCAGTGTGGCGGCACCTACCCTGTGGAATTCCCTCCCCTTGAATATTAGGCAGGTGCCATCTCTGTTATCTTTTTGGCACCTACTGAAGACCTTCCTCTTCCAACAAGACTTTTAAGTAGAGACCTTATCCCAATCTGCATCTGTGCTGGAATTGCTTTTTAAGATGTTTTTAAAGGTTTTTTCAAAAGGTGTCCTTAAGATGTTTTTTTAAAAAAATGTTTTTAAGATGAATTATTTTTGAGAGTTTTTAAAAGATTATGTTTTGTTCTTTGTTTGCTGCCCTGGCCTTCTGGGAGGAAGGGCAGAACCGAAGTTTTAATAACAACAACAACAATCTTCCCTACTATCAGTCAGACCGATCAGGCTGTAGCTTCCCAGATTCTCCTTATCTCCTTTATTTGAAGCCTGGGACAACTTCTGCCTGTCTCCAGTTCTGCAGCACCACACCCATTCTCAGGCTCCCTGAAAGATGATACACATTATGAGAGTACATCAGCAAGTCCTTTTTGCACCCTAGGATGTGTGCAATTCATCTGTTCATGAAGGCTTGAACTCAAGTAAGGAGCCAGGTGTTTCCTGACCAACTCCTTGTCAGTCACAAACTGCAAACTGCCTTGCGAAGAAGCCGCGTGGACACTGCCCCAAAAGCCTCACCAAAAAGGAGAAGAGCAGGCACAAATTTGCAATTTATTTCTAAATTTACATCTATACATATAAAATGTAGAAATAATGACTCAAATTTTAATTTACATACAATTAGGGGAGATGCTTTTGGTTTACAGTAGGGCCCCGCTTTACGGCGTTCCGCTTTAAGGCGTTCCGCTGATACGGCAGCTTTCGTTTTCCATTTTAAAGGGTTTTTTCCCCCCTTTTGCGACGTTTTCGTGTCATTTTCGCACGACGTAGCCCATTAAAGTCAATGGGGTTCCGCTTTACGGCGTTTTCCGCTTTACGGCGGGTGTCCGGAATGGAACCCGCCGTATAAGCGGGGCCCTACTGTACTCCATAATCCAGAGGAAACCTTACCAGCCTTCATCTAATGGACCATGCTTGGATCGGAACTAGGATTGCCAGGTTCAGGGCCTGAGACTGATCCTGTATCTTCAGGAGAAGAGAAAGTCAGCCAAGTGCAGGTGTTCTACTGTAATGGGAAAAACCACAAGGTGGAATTCTCCCTTCCCCCTGCACAGAAGACCTCTTGGAGGCCGGCAACCAAGAGGTCTTCTGTATCTTTAAAAGTTGTGCAGGGGAAAGGGAGAATTCCACCTTGTGGCTTTTCTCATTACAGAGTTACAAGAACACCTGCACTTGGCTGACTTTCTCTTCTCCTAAAGATACAGGATCAGTCTCAGGCCCTGAACCTGGCAACTCTAATCGGAGCATAGACATTAATTGAGATCGCACGTCTATGACTTTCTCAACACAGTTTGCTACTCCTATTTACTTTTTTTTTAATGGGGTGAACTGAGCCTTTCTTGGATCCTTCTTGTTTTTAAAACCATTTCCAGCTGCTTCCAATGTCCTTGGCAGCAGGACATTGTACAGGGGGTTGGGGGTAGAGAGAGGCACAGATAGGTACAGATGGGCACAGCAACCTTTGTCTGTATACAACTGCCCAGGAAGCGGTGGTGGTACATCATAACATACCACCCCTTCTAGGGGCTTTTTAGTCAACAGTTTTGAACAAGCAAGGGCAGCAATGTGCTCTCAAGCTGCCAAAGAGTTGAAAAACAAGAAAGGAAGCCCTCAGACCACCTCGTAAGTCATGCTGCCTCAACTTAAGCATTTAGAAATGGTGTGGATATTTCAAAGATTGTCCTTTTAAAATCTGCACAGACTTGGGATAGAACGGACTTGCCACTCTACTTGTGTGCAAAGGACATGGTCCAGATCAGAACTGATTTGTCTATCCCTAAGTACAATTCTATGCGATGCCCATGGGGTGAAGTTTCTCTATGCAAAGCAGTACGGCATTGCACAGAGTCACCCCCGGGGGCATTGATGGACTCAGTTTCAAAGTGTGCAACACGCAGGCTATTGACAAGCACATACAAAAACTGCAGCTTGTGTTTAAAAATGCAAAAACAAGGCCGTTAGGCCACCTCACATACTACTGTAAATTAGAGTGGAAAGGCCTATCCAAATGTCTAGTTTTCTGGACAAACAGAGAAACTAGACTGGGACCCAGACAGCCTTTCAAACAGAGGACAATCTGGGGTAAAGTTTGGCATATGGCCACTTACGTGAGGCTGCATGCGGTTGCAAAGTAAAAAGATAAAAGCAAAATATGAGTTGAGCCGTTTCGTCTTGTGTCTCCCCTGTTCCCTCTTTCTCTCTCCCTTTTTTTGTTCTGTAGAACTAACAGGGCCACTAAGACACAGATCTAGTTGCATGCAATTACTGGGTAGGTTGATGGCTGACGGATAGCTCTGTTAACTATGCTTTGTGCTGACACAGCGAGAGAGGGAGAAAGGGAGAGAGCGAGCAAGCGAGCGAGAGGTCTGTGCTGGTTCTCTGATTTTTTTACAAGTCCAAATGACCTTTAATAGCAGCCTGTGCAAGGGGCTGTTTATCCTTATCCGCTCGAGGTGCAGCAAAGGCAGCTTATTGAGTTGCAAAGGGTACAAAACACCCAGAGACGCGTTTCGCCTTCTCATTTATTCGCTGCAAGGTAAAGGCCAGGTTAAATCAATGCCTTTTTTCCCCTTGCTGATTCTACAGTTACACACTAAAAGAGCCATTCATTGACTTTGATGGCCCACGTGTCAGAAGGACCGGCCTAGCCTGACCAACGAGCATCTATACAAAGAGCTAATGAAGAAAGTAACCTTCTTGTACATTTCCCTGCCAGGGGACACATTAGGTATTTTCCAATAACCACAGCAAATGTGGTGTGAGGGTGGAGGAAGGGTTGCAAATTTTATATCTTGGCAGGGACTCTCTCACACACACACAGAAACACACTTCCGTTTTTGGAAGACCCAAAACTGGATTCTCAGAAGCATCCCAAGGATTCTTCAGTGAGACCGTCAGCAATGGCTGACCGGCTTCCTTGAAAGGTAGCTGGGTATCTGCAAAGCTAGTTTTGGAGATTATTTAGATTAGGGGGAACAACGCAAGGGGAGGGGTCAAATGCTGTTCCCCCAGCACGGCTTCTTTCATCGAATTATCAGCCAGTTGCACCCAGTTTGAAGGAAAAGACATCAGATGATCCTGGAGCTCTTGTGCCACCTGTGGTTTGGCCCCACTTTGCATGGGCCAACAGTGAGCTGCATAAACTAGTGCTGAATGAAAACAGGAGGGGCAGTTTTGCAAAGATTTGAAAGGGGGCCTCAGGATTTATTTTTTTTAACGGATCATTGCAAAAAGACTGAGACAGTGGTGGATTTACAGAATGGTCCTGTTGCCTGGGATCTCCCATGTGACAGGGGCATCACTACCAGGGTGCTGAGGGTGCGGCCCGCACCCGGGTGTCACCATGAGGGGGGTGACACCCAGAGCTGCCCTGCCTCGTGCCGTTGCCCAGCAAGGCTGCTCCAACTCCTCCTCAGAGGCGGGCGGGCGCGCGAGACCGGGAGCAGCGTCGGCTGAGCGAGGGAGGCGTTCCGGCGTTCCCAGGCCTTCTCCGGCTGGGTGTCCCTCTGGCGCGCGCCCTCCCAGGGGCATGGATGGGGTAGCTGACCTTAAGCGCGCATGCGTGCGCACACACAAGCCCAGCGACCTCGTCCATGCCCCTGGGAGGGCGTGCACCAAAGGTCCACACTCCTGCTAGTGACGCTGCTGCCATGTGACTAGTACTGGAAGTATTTTGTTCACTCTAAGCAGGGGTAGTCAACATTGTGCCTTCCAGATCTTGTTGGACTACAATTCCCATCACCCCCAGCTAGCATGGCCAAAGGTCAAGGATGATGGGAGTTGTAGTCCGACAATGTCTGCAGGGCACTGTGTTGGCTGCCACTACTGATGTTGGCATGTAGCTAACTCTGACTGGCTACACAGTGCTGTGACATCCTTGCACCTAGTAAGTGATCCCTGATTGGCTGGTATCACTCACATCTAGTAAGTGATCCATGATTGGCTGGGATCACACAAAGAAAAATCAAACTGGGGAGTGGGGGAATAGTTACCTAAGGAATAGCAGAGGTAGGAAAAACAGTATTGAAAGACTGGCAGGTCTTGAAATCACTATCCGCACTGTAAAAATTGAAGCTGGATAACTTTGGGCTCAACACTAGGATAAACTGAGTTGTACCTTAGAACATGATTCAGAATCCTGGGAATACAGGATACAGAGAATACGGGATTCTCTGGCAAACATTCAGTACTCTTGGATGAAACAGATTATCTTGAACCATTCCAGTCTGGGTTCAGGCCTGGTTATGGGACTGAATCGGCCTTGGTTGACCTGATGGATGACCTTTATCGGGAGAAGGACAGGGGGAGTGCGACCCTGTTGTTCTTACTTGATCTCTCAGCGGCTTCTGATACCATTGACCATGGTATCCTTCTGGGCCGACTTGGTGAGATGGGTATCGGAGGCACTGTTTTACAGTGGTTCCGATCCTATCTCCAAGGTCACTCTCAGAGAATAGCATTGGGTGACAGTCTTTTGGCCCTCTGGCAGTTGTGCTGTGGGGTGCCTCAGGATACCATCTTGTCCCCCATGCTGTTTAACATCTATATGAAGCCCTTGGGAACGGTCATCAGGAGATTTAGGGTGAGGTGTCAGCAGTATGCTGATAATATCCAACTCTATTTCTCCGTAACATCTGAATCGGGAGAGGCTGTGCAAGCCCTGGACCGGTGCCTGGACTTGGTGGTGGGTTGGATGAGGGCCAATAAACTGAGTCTGAATCCTAGCAAGTCAGAGACACTGTGGGTTGGTGGTTCCCGAGTTCGGATAATTGGTCGGTTGCCTGGTTTGGATTGGGTCATACTCCCTCTGAAAGAGCAGGTCCATAGTTTGGAAGTGCTCCTGGATCCATCTTTGTCACTAGAGGCCCAGGTGGCTTCTGTGGCTAGGGGTGCCTTTTACCAGCTTCTGCTGGTAAGACAGCTGTGGCCATTTCTGGACCAGGGTAGCCTGACCACTGTTGCCCACACACCTGTAACCTCCAAGCTGGATTACTGTAAAGCACTCTATGTGGGGCTGCCCTTGAGGTTGGTCCGGAAGCTGCAGCTGGTGCAAAATGCGGCAGTGAGACTGCTCACTGGGGCAAGGTATCGCCAACATGTCACCCCTCTGCTGAAAGAATTGCACTGGCTGCCCATTTGCTACCGGGCCAACTTCAAGGTTCTAGTTTTGGTGTACAAAGCCCTATGCAGCTTGGGACCAGGATACCTGAAAGACCATCTTATCCCTTATATACCCAGCCGATCACTGCGCTCTGCAGGTGAGGGCCTCCTGCAGATCCCATCTTATCAGGAGGTCCGTTCTGCACAACATAGGAAACGGACCTTTAGTGTGGTGGCACCTACCCTTTGGAATTCCCTCCCCTTAAATATTAGGCAGGCGTCATCTCTCTTATCTTTTTGGTGCCTTTTGAAGACTTTCCTCTTTCAACAAGCCTTTTAAGTTAAGACCTATCCCAGTCTGTGTCTGTGTCAGAATTGCTTTTGAATATGTTTTTAAAAACATTTTTTTTCTAAAACAATATGTTTTTTAACCCGTTTTATTTAAGATGTTTTAAAAGCTTTTTTAAAGAATATTTTTAAAGTTGTTTTGTTTTAATGTATCTGAAGGTCTGTTTTTATGACATTTTAAAGTGTTTTTAGTACTTTTGTTTGTCGCCCTGGGCTCCTGCTGGGAGGAAGGGCGGGATACAAATTAAATAATAAATAATAAATAATAAAACATTCAGGTTCTTCAGCATATGAACAAAGGCGAAAGAAGCACCTTGCAAGCAGGAAGTCCCTGAAGACTCGAGTCTCTCTCTTGGGATCTGTTTTTGTGCTTTGTGACCCAATCTGAACCCTGTCTTTGGTTGGGACTGACGGGTCAGACTGACACTGTTTAAAGTTTTTCATCATTCATTTTTATCTTTTGTTCTCACTCTCTTATACGTATATGCAGATATATACATGCATGTAGGTTTGTTCGTGTATGCATAATGCGTTTTATGTATTTTAACTGTATTTTATGCATTTTAATTTACCGTAATGTTTGTGTTTTTATTGTGTATTTTACTATATATGTGTGCTATTTTATTGTAGCCGCCCTGAGGGCCCTATTGTAGGGTAAAAAGGTGGGATAGAAATATTTTAAATAAATAAATAAATTCCCACTCAAAGCATAGCACAAAATCTCATCTCATAAAGCTTGAAGGAGCGTGCTGCGGCAGCTGCGGCTGGGTTCTGCACTGACTGCAGCAATTAGCAGGTGGGCCTTGGAGCCTGTGATGCTTGCATGTGCAAGCGGAGGCACAACACCCGTGGACCGCTATCAGTAGCACATCCTCCACGGAGCCCTCAGCCCCTTAAAAGGGAAAAGCCTCACTCTCTTGGGAGGGAAGCAGTGAAGACGCAGCAAGATTCACCATCTTCCTGTCGTCTCTCATTTCCATCAAGAGAGTGACTTCTACATTTTGGAAAGCTTTTAACACAATTGTGTGAGCATCTGGGCCAGAGTCGGAGCATGCGGGAGAGAGAGAGAGAGAGAGAGAGGAGGCCAGGATTCATGGAGGCGAGCATCAAGAAAGCCTCTCCATGTCCCTTCAAAGCAGGGAGCAGTGTTCTAGAAGGAAATTCTAGAAGGAAACTAGAAAGAAACTATCCAAACTAAAGAGAACTCCTCTTTGCTTTGCTAATGGTCGAGATGGCCAGCATCCAAGCCAGCATACACAGAGCTGGAGGAATCAATGGACTCCTCACATATGCGAGTAGCTGCTTTGGTTTTGTTTAAAGGATACAGCTCTCCTGGAATGAAGCTGGTCAACACAAATGCTTGGTTTGCAGTGGATGTTTCCCTACCACCCCCTCAGAACAAGCGATGGCCGTCCTCTCTGTCTGTAGCAAACCATTATCTGAGGGTTCCTCTAGAGAACATACTTATTGAGCGTTCATCCTGACTTCCTCGTGCACAGCTCATGAAGTGGGCTCTTTATTGAGCATTTGTTCTGATCTGTCCATGGGGTGGTTATATGACCATCAGCATATAGTTGCAGCCCCTAACTTGTGGAACTTCCTCCCCACAAAGGAGCATTTGGCACCGTCACGGTGAATGCTGAAGATGAACCTCTTTATCCTGTACATTTTGGGGACCTATATTTTTTGTGATGTTGTGTTTTTAAGATTTTAATTATGTATTTTAGCCTGGAGTAACTTGTCCTGGGACCTCAGAGCGAAAGGTGGGTAATAAATTAAGATAATATTAGTAATAATAACTATAGTAAGACTAATACTACACATCTTCCCATTAATCCTTTTGTTCACGCAACACTTTTCAGTGTGTCACTTTTCTAACCACAAGAAGTCTGTTTGTTTCTTTTTTAAAAAGCAGATTTGTTATGCTATGGAGGCAGAGCACTTTAATTCACTTTAATCGTGCAAACCTAAATTTACAGTAGGCACCTGAATCACTCCTGAAGAATAGAGTCATTCTGGAGGTGCTCTGATTCCTTTGTCACAAGCAGCAAACAAGAGCTTCTTTGGGCACGCTATCAGCAGTCCTCCCTGCTTTCCAAAACTTCTCAGATCCTCTAAGGTTATTTCAGAGATGAGAAAGGAAGGGGGGAAAGCCAGCATACTCTCCAATGGTCTATCATACATCAGGGGTGTGTTGTTGTTGTTGTTGAAAAAAGGTTCAGTTGCAAAGTCAGTGTTTACAGATGCAGGCAGCACAATTGCAGCAGATAATTCTCCCTCTCAAATACCTCTCAGAATACATTGCAGATCCTGAATTGCACTGAGATATGCCATGGCTGGCAGTCTGTTAAACTTTAAGCCCTCGACACACACAATCGCTGCAGCAATTAACATCCGAAAAAGATTTATTTCCCGCCAAATAAAGAGGAGGAAAGGAAAAGGAATTTCTTACAATTTCATCTGGCTCTCGCTCATCTGTATTGCCACCCTTCAACCACCAATGTAACGTGTTTAAATTGATAACAGGAGAAATGTTTGCTATATACCAAGGGCAAGTGGAGCAAGAATTGAAAAGGTGTGCAAAAAACCCCCAAAGAACTTTTCAATAAAGAGCAAGACTAGTTGGCCTGCACCTGATTCAGAATTCATTATAATGGACCAATTAACAACATGAGGAGAGCCTGCTGGATCAGGCCAGTGGCCCACCTAGTCCAGCATCCTGTTGTCACAGTCAGGGCCGGCTCCAGGCAGGAGCCGCAGATTGCAGGACAGGAGCTTCCGAGCCACCCGCCATCCCCGCGCTTCACCTACCTTTCTCTGCTGTTTTTTGCGGCTATGCGCACTCCACGCACTGGGTTGCCATCAATCAAGATGGTGGCCAAGGTTTCTGTAAGGGGCTGAAGCCTCTGGCACCATCTTGGTTGATGGCACGCACCACGCGCATTGCTGCCATCAACCAAGAGGGGGGCAGAGGCTTCAGCCCCTTACGGAAACCTCGGCCTCCATCTTGACTGATGGCAACCCTGCGCGCACTGTAAAAAACAGCAGAGAGAAAGGTAGGTGAAGTGGGGGGATGGCAGGCAGCTTTGAAGCTCCTCCTGTCCTGCGATCCACAGCTGCTGCGGCGGATCGCAGAAAGGGGGCAGAGGGGCCCCTCAGGGGCCCCTGGAGCTCGGGCCAGTGTCCCACCTGGCCGCCCTTTAGAACTGGCCCTGGTCACAGTGGCCAACCAGATGCCCAAAAGGGAAGTCTGCAAGTGGGACCTGAGCGCAACAGCAACTCTCCCCTCCCATGGTATCCAGAAACTGCTCTTCAGAAGCATCTGCCTCCTACAGTGGAGTTTGAACATAGCCAAGTTGGGGAAGTCTTGAGGGGCTACTGTGTTGCTGAGGATCACATTGGGAAGCTCAGCCTCTCCCAACCTGGATGGGACCCTCCACACTACCATGCGCATACTTTTGGATTATTTACCAGAGACAGTGAGAGGTTCCCATCTAGGCCGGGAGAGCGGAGAGGCCTGTACAGATTCCTAGCCCTGCATCTGATTAACAAATGGAGGTGATTTCATGTATTTATTCTTTACTTATTTATTTATTACATTTATACCCCACCTTTCTTTTCATGAAACCCAAAGTGGCTTGCATATGGTTGCCAGGCGGTCTCCCATCCAGGCACTGACCAGACCTGACCCTGCTTAGCTTCAGCAGGAAGCTGGCCTCATGTGCCTTCAGACCATAGCCTGGGATTTCATGAAAGACACCCTAGAAGGCAGGGATGGGGAACATATATGACTCCCAGATATTGTTGGCCTCCAACATCATCCTTGACCATTGGCCATGCTGGCTGGGGCTGATGGGAGTTGGGGGCCAACAGCATTTGGAAGGCCACAGATGTTCCCTGTCCTTGATGGCAGGCACTCCTGGAGAGTATACCCTGAGAATGATGTGCTGTGTGTCACTGTCTCAGAACTCGCACGGGTGCTCTCTTACGTGCAGCCTTCCATTATGGAATGCTTGCTGCCAAAGGGTAACAACCCAGGTAGAAGGCAAATTAAAAGTCTCTCTATGGCAGTCCAGACAGTTTGCGTTTAGGGGACAAGAACAGATGCGTGGGTAAATGGAAAGTGCTGCAGTTAGGAAATCCCTAAAACTGTTTTCTATGAATGATAAGAAATATTCATGAGAAACAGAAAAGAAGATAAAAGGCAGAATTTTTGTGTTGGGCTGCATGGTTTTAGTGCCAGTGACCAAAATAGAATAGGAATTCCTTTTTTTAAAAAAAGCATTCAGGCGGAGACTCTTTAGAGAAATTTTATTTCATCACTGGGATGATTTACAAAGGTGATGTTGCCTTATCAAGTATATTCTTACACCGATTCCAAGGATGTCAGAACTTGGGACTCTATAGAATGTCGGATGCAGTTTTTCCACTCAGCTTACAAAACGTTTACAGCACTGTTGATATTTGATTCAACTTGGAAATCACCACAGCTGAAATAATGGGTGCTGTTCTCTGGCACTGGAAGTCGACTGAGCAGGACTGTTTAGGGCTTCAGTGCAAAAACATACCGACTTGGAAACGATGAGACTTCAGCTGTGAGTATCAACAGTATCATAACTGGAATTCCAAAGCTGCCCTGCTACACCAGTGAAATGTCACTTCACCAGAATACGGGTAGGTTTGGGGTGGAAAGAATGAATATATGCTCTGCTGCACCCAGTTTGTCTTGTAGGGCTCCCTCTCGAGACCAGAATTCAGTAATTATCTATTTGTTCAGAGCTAAGCATCTGTTTCAGTGGTGCACCTTTCAGCAACATCTCTATATCATTCTCTTTCGTCTAATTCTGCCTCCCTCAACTAGGTGCCCTCTGGAGGTTTTGCACTGCAACTCCCATCATCCATCCCAGCTGATACGGTCGTGCTAGCTGGGGCTGATGGGAGTTGTAATCCAAACATCCAGAGGGCACCAGGTTGGGGAAGGCTGCTCTAATTCCAGACCTCGAAGGCTCTGTGGACCATAACAGAGAAGAGTGAAAAAAGAGCATGCACATGTGGTTGTTGCTGTAAAACTCTGCTATATTTCTCTGGCCAGAAATTACATTGGAGGGAGGCAGAAAGAGGGATCAAGTTAAGGCCAGGGGAGGTCATCCAGGAAAGCAATTTACACAGGGGTAAGGTCTCATGCTGCAGCAGCAGCCTTTCGGATTGCCACAGAACCCTCTGCCCATAAAGCTGAGCATCCCAAGCTGTGCCCATACCCAAGGGTCTCTTCTTGTTGCACCAGGGACTCCTCGCATAATGCACACTAGGACTAAAGAAGGCTTCTGAATGTTGTACACACCAGGCATCTGAAGGTCAGCATTGATAGTCCCTGAAGATATCAAAGGAGCAGCATCTATTTTGCCATATGAAGGACAGTCTGTAAATATCGTGCCACACAGAGGAGGGCCGGGATCTCTTCTCGATCATCCCAGTGTGCAAGACACAGAATAATGGGCTCCAGTTGCAGGAAGCCAGATTTCGACTGAACATCAGGAAAAACTTCCTAACTGTTAGAGCGGTATGACAGTGGAACCAATGACTTAGGGAGGTGGTGTGCTCTCCAACCCTGGAGGCCTTCAAGAGGTAGTTGGGCAGGCACCTGTTGGGTCTGCTTTAAGTTGGATTCCTGCACTGAGCAGGGAGTTGGACTCGATGGCATTAGAGGCCATTTCCAGCTCTACGATTCTATGTTTCTATGATTCTATGATCTTCACTGCCCAAGCAGGGACTTCTTCATAACATTGTATCTGGAATCACTTCCCTCCCTGTCTTCATATATGCAGTGGTGGCTGGTGACTCTAGGTCAGCAGAGCAGTAGAATCTACTTCAGGTTTTAATCTGAACTTTCAAGGAGCGGATTCCACTTTCAAGGGCAAACCCTGGAGCGGATTCCACTGCCCCACTGACATGGAGCCACTAGCCGCCACTGTGTATATGGCTGAATTCTTAAGACCTCATCCAGCAAGCCCCTCCTCCTCCTCCATCTGTTCCAGGATCAGCCTTACCCCGCTGCCACCCAGTGCTCGCTTATTACAAGCTGAAGATGGACCACCATGTTATATGTTTTTTCCCCATGTGTTAAATTTCTCTGACACCTTTCAAAAAACATACCTTCAAAGCAGCTTATAATCTATAATTTAAAATCAAATCTAATTTAAGAACACTGAAAAATGGAGCAACAGGAAAACACGACCACCTTGATCCAGCAAGAGAGATCCATGTGCATTACTGACAGACGTGTGCAGCTCGATGCCAACCCACATCTGCATCACACTTCGCATTGGCGCATCAATGAGTAGACTGGATGCATCTTTTTAATGCAGGTGGGTGTACGCATCCTTATCCAGGACTGCCTGTTCTTATGTGCAACTATTTCCTTCAACTAATCCTGGATCAGAGCCAACATCAATAAAAATGAAGCAACTAGCAGGAAAACCATAAAATAAAGTACCAGTAATTATAAACTACAACAGAGGCCAAGAAACAAAATTAGTAAATAACAAGTGAGAGCAAAATGCCTAAGCAACACACTCTTCACCAGAAACCTGAAGCTACAGATGCCTGGTGGGCTTTCCTGGTGGTGAATTCCAAAGTCACGGGGCCAGGACAGAAAGGGCCCTGCTATAGACAATCCTAAATCAAACCTCACACAGAAATGGAACACAGAACAGACCTTCACTGGCAGGTCCTAACAAGCAGAGGAGGGCCTTGGGGAGAAGCGGCTCCTTAAGTGATGCTGTGCCCAGGTCATGTCGAGTACATTCTCTATAGCATCTGGAACTCTGTTGGTAGTTGGTAGTTGGTAGCCTCAGGAGGGGAGAGTGTTCTTGCACTCGGGTCCTGCTTGCGGGCTTCCCCCAGGCACCTGGTTGGCCACTGTGAGAACAGGATGCTGGACTAGATGGGCCACTGGCCTGATCCAGCAGGCTCTTCTTAAGTTCTTATGTTCTTATGGTACTAAGCCCTGAAGCTTTCCAGCTTGATAAGAACACAACATCTTATGCCCAATTCCAACCAATGACCTTGAATGACCAGAGATGAAATTGTACCAGTTGGTGGAGTGGGAGTGATGGAATACTTCTAACCAGGAGAGGGGAAAACCCTCTGCCAAAACATAGCTGGGTCCTTAATGGCTGTTTATTATCATGCAAAACGATGGAGCAGAATAAAAGAGGCCAAACTGGAAGAGGAAATGAAAATGAACCTAAAGGGATGTGAGCTCTTTTATTTGAAAAAGAGAACTATTTAGAGCTTTTTTAAAAAGGGGGGAGTAGGCAACAACTGATAATAATTCCATGCCTGTATTAGCGATAAGCTTTGAAGTACAGCAGGAAGCTATAACTTCAGCATTTCAAGCTATCAGCTGCAGCCACACCTCTCCCTCCTGCTGAAAAGAGATGAGGTTTTAAATATTGCAAACTGCACTCTTTGCTTTCCAAACCATTTCCACTAAATAATTTAATTATCCTTTGCCTGTTCAAATGGAATTCAGAGCCAGAGTTAAGCGACAAGGGATTGTATGTCGGTGGAGAAAAGCAGATCTGAATTTTTCAAAGAATGAAAAAAGGCTGCTGTGTCCAATTCTAGGCACCCACCTGCACAAAGAAGAAAGTGGAGCATGACCAAGGTGATTAGGCCTGGAAGCTGATGCCTGCAGGTGGCTGTGGATGTTTTGTCTGGAAAAGAGAATTGAAGGGGAGACGCGATCGCAGTCTTCAAATATATCTGAAGGGTTCTTACACAGGAAACAGTGCAGGCTTGTTCTCTGTGGCCAAAAGAGGAAAAACCCTCAAAGTGGCTGGCCAGTAAACATTCAAAAATGGAAAATGAAGTAGTTTCATTGCTGCCCGATGAGTTTCGGGTGACAAAGACCCTTTATCAAGGGCAATCTAGTGGAAGTCTCACGCTGCTGTCTCATCGGTGCAGCTCGAAACGTGTCGGGCAGCACTAAAACGACTTCAGTTTCCATTTTTGGCTGTTTACTGGCCAGCCACTTTGCGAGTTTTCCCTTTCTTCATCTGGTGTACATTTGGGGTGGCTCCCTCCTTGCTTGCCCACCTTGTTCTCTGTGGCTCCAGGAGGCAGCACAAAACAACGGGTGGAAATTGCAGGATAGCAGAATTCAGACTAACATCAGGATAAACTTCCTAAGAGTACAAGCAGTTCAACAATGGAAGAGGGGCTGTCTTGAGAGCTGCAGCGGGGCAGGGAAGGTTAGGGCCTCTCCTTTGCAAGAGGTATTTCATCAGAGGCTAGACGACCAGCCACATGTCAGGGATGCCATAGCTGCATCCTGAGCAAGGGGTTTGACTAGCTGACCTCAAGGTCCCTTCCATCTCTATAATGAAACATCTATGGTGTTTCCAAAGCTTCACAAAACAAACACTTTTGTAAGACATTTTATAAACAAATAAATATTCAAAAACACACGAAATGGAGTTTTTTTTCTCTCTCTCTCTCAGCAAAACCAACTATTAAGCAAGCAAGCACAGGCTTCTTCAATCTGATCAGCAACCAATTTTCCCGAGGGAGGGAGGAGGAATGCTGAAACCGGAGGGGAAGGGCCCCTTCCTTTGGGAGGGCAATAGCTCAGTGGGTAGAGCAGCTGCTTTGCATGCCAAAGGGCCCAGGTTCCATCCCTGGGGCCACCAGGGATGGCTGGAAAAGGCTCCGTCTGAAAAACCTTGAGAGCTGCTGCCAGTCAGCGTGCAGACAATACTTAGCTAGGTGGACCAATGGCCGGACTGGGCATGAGGCAGCTCCCCAGGAAGTGACTGTTGGTCATTATGACCACTCTCTGCCCCACCAATTCTGAAATGGCAATCCGAGGAGAGGGCTCATGTAACTAAGGCAGCGAGAGGGATTGTGCAGTTGGAAGACATCCAAGAAGACCACGGTGTCAAAGTATCGCTCTGCTCTTGATGCTCAACACGTTCCAATAGCATCTTTTTCTAGGAATATATATATATATATGATTTATATCCCGCCCTTCCTCCCACAGCAGCCCAGGGCAGCAAACAAAAGCACTAAAAACACTTTAAAGCATCATAAAAGCAGACATTAAAATAAATTAAAACAAAACAACTTTACAAACATTTTTTTAAATTAAAAAAAGCTTTGAAGACTTTTTTAAAAAAAAGATAAAAACACCTATTTATTTTTTCAGAAAAAGGGTTTAAAAGCATATTAAAAAGCAATTCCAACACAGAAGCAGACTGGGATAAGGTCTCAATATATATAAATATATAAATCTAAAACACATCCATACAAAGATGATGCTTTAAAAATGTTTGGGCCATCTGTCGGGAATGCTCTGATTTGGATTCCTGCATTGAGCAGGGGGTTGGACTCGATGGCCTTGTAGGCCCCTTCCAACTCTACTATTCTATGATTCTATGAATAGCTAGTGAGCCTCATTTTCAAATGAAGGAAGAGGCACTTTTTACAATGCAAGTCTAAACAGCAAGCCCTTAATTTCAATATCACCAGTACCATTTTTTTTACCATTTCCCTCCCCAAAAGAGAAAAAGATAAACCCCACAGAATTTAAGTATCTTCTTGTAAGCAGGAAAAATCCTAAAGTTATCCATTTTTAACATTGTCAGTAACGCGAGTCCTCATAACTCAAAAGGAGGTTAATTTAAAAATTGGACATTTTGCTCACAGAAAGCCTCAGTCAGTGGAAACATCACCACCAATTTCATCATGGTGTTTTGCCAAACAAATTTTCATGTTTGCCACTTTTACCATTGCGGCTGGTTTGTCGTAGTCAATGTTAATTATATCAGATGCCTGAGCCTTTAATTTTGGGTTACATTGATATATAATGAATTTACTTTAACAAGAAAGTACTTGACAATGTACTGTTTATTTTCTGTGAATATATTTCTTTATAATACTGTCACCTGTAAAAGTTTATAATGCATCTGTAGAATTTAATAGGCGACTGAGGGCTTACAATAATAGTAAGTGCTATAAACAGCTTAACTATAAACTTGAATTACCATGATTTACTTAACGTTCAGTTTAAACAATGAAAGAAAAATATTGATAAACAAAGGTAAGCGTCTTTGCTGCCACCTCCTCCTCAGCTGTGACTAAGACTGATCAGTTTTCATGTTAGCTGAGACTGGCTGTTTTCCTTTTGGAAAGGAAAGGAGAGAAGCAGCTTTCAGTGTCCCCCATCCCCCACCTCCTCTTTGGCAAGCCCTGAGTCCTTAATGTGGGCGAGACTTGGCTTGCTTCCTTCTGCAAGGAGCTTGGATTATTCAAGTGGAGAGGGGTGGCACAGAGAGAGAGAGAGAGAGAGAGAGAGAGAGAGCTGTACTGTTGTGCTGTGCTGTGTGTAAAGTAAAAAAATCAATAAAAGAACAATATATTTGAGGGAATATTCGAGGAGAAAAATCTGGTGTTAGGGGAAAGCCACTGAAGTTTGGAGCAAACAGAATTGCTCTGCAAAGATGGAGAATGTGCAGACCATTGAAAACTCTGATGCTAAATCCAAATTCAATGGAATTTTGGCCCATCTCTATTACACAGAAGTAAGCATATCAATGAGAAAGGCTTAATGCAGCTCTCTCCCTGATCTGCTACTGCACTATATTCATTGCGGGGGGGGGGCTGAACAGCCCTTTCCCCTTCAGTCTGGTGGGACAGTCCAGAGTCAGTCTCATCCTGCTTGCTCCCCTTGGCTGCGGAAAACAGACGTTAATTGCACCTGTATTTCTATCATTGTTGCACACCTTTTACATTGCCTCTCCCCTTGCCGCTTAAATAAAGCAGGATAGGCATTTAAATAAGCAAATGAAGAAGAGGTGTGAACACTGGTGGATTGTGCCCATTAGTTGTGCTGGATCCCTGAATGTCCAGTAACATAAAACAACGGAGCCAGAAACGTTCTGATCCCCAACATTTTCAGCCCCAAGCGTGCACCTTAATAACCGCTTTAATCATGCAGCAATCAAGCAGAATCAAGTGATGCATGAACGCACTGCTGGCAAACTATCTGCCCTGTTTAATACATCAGCAAGAATCAATTATTTATTTTAAATGAGTCCCCTGATAACTAACCTCCCTGTGCCCTTCCATGCCCCTTCTAAAAAGCACTTGTGCTGGAATTTGTAAAATAGGCAGCTTTTACAGGTATTTTCCCCTACAATCCCTTCCCTCCAACCTACTCACCCCACCGCCTTCCTCACAACTGCTCTGAGTAACTAACCTGGGTAAATTTTGATGCAGCACAGTACCAAACCTTCCTCCACCAATCTATCTGGGCACAAGACTACCCCATACTGGATGTATGGTATACTACAAAGTAAGATTTACACAATAACCTCTCACAAGTCACGTTGGGTGCCCAAGGGGGGAAACTGTCATGGTATACGTGCACGTTTTGCACTAATTAAAACAGATCACAATATACTGTGAGGTTTTTCTTTGCCTGCACAACTGAAGTGAATAGGAGCTGTCTGCTCCTGTGTTCCATGTTTCAAATCTGTCTTCCGCACAGTTCGGCCACAGCCTGCCATCTGAAATGGCCAATTCATATTGCTTCATGAAAGGGCCAGCTCTGATTGTTCTGATTCCTGTTCAGAATTCCTCCAGATTACGATCAATTTATATGCTAATTCCAGGTGGCTCCACTGAATACACAATATGCCCAAGCCACAATACATCCAAGGCCATTACCTGTCATTGCCACATCAGCTTCTGTGGAAGGAAGGACGGTTCAGGCCAGGCCTGTTGCTAAAGTCCAGGAAACAGTGACTGTCAGGAGATCTTTGCAAAGGTTTGCTTGAAGCGGAGAAAAAAGACTGATGGGGCCATTTATTCCATCTACAGTAGGGCCCCACTCATATGGCAGGTTAGGTTCCAGACCCCCACCGGAAAGTGAAAACCGCCGAAAAGCGGATCAGCTGTAGCGCAGGGGTCTGGAGCCTCACCCGCTGATCACGCCAGAGGAGGAGAAGGTCAGATCTTCCCCTCCGCGGGCGCGATCAGGTCGAGCAGGAGTCTGATCACTCCAGAAGAGGAGCAGATCAGCTGTGTCACGCTACAGTTGATCTTCCCCTCCTCCGGCGTGATCAGCTGGAGGGGGGGCTGGAGCTCCCCGCACTCCAACTCATCGCACCGAAGGAGGGCTGATCTTCTCCTCCTCGGGGGCGTTCTGCTGGCACCGTATTAGTGGAACGCTGAAAAGCAGGGCGCCGAGAAGCGGGGCCCTACTGTATACTTCTTTATTTCAAATGAAACACTGCCTCCAAATGGAAATTTACCAAGCAATGTACCTTTTTCCGGGCCAGGGTCAGCTGGGAGAAAAACAGCCAGCAGTGACTGGTGCCCAATGGGACTGGCAGGGCAGAGGGCAGGGAAACCAACAGAAGGGGCAGCCACAGCCCATGGCAGAGAATTTTGCCCACATCCTCCTCCCTGCTAAGTTCTTCAAGGTCAACGCTGACACTGAGGAGGAAAGTGGCAGGCAGGGCCACCCCCTGGACTGGCTGCAAGTAGGAAGGCAAGCAGCTGGTGGAATGCTGTGGGCAGACTCAGGCTGGTGGGGCAGTGCCCCATTTGCCCTAACGGAGCCAATGGATTTATTCCTCCAAGGACCCATCTCTGCATAGTGTCAGCAAGAAGAAATAGGGAAAATGAGCTTGGTAGTGGCTAGCACCCATGACATCACCAACACACGTTTCCCCTCCCCAAAGCAGCTTCACAATATATATTTATGTCAAAACATACATGGACCCATTTCATTTTCTTTTTTAAGGCAGTCAAACCACTTGACACATGAGAGGAGGGGCAAGACTCATTTTCGAAGCAGCATCCTACCTATTCTTCAAAGAAAGTTATACAGCCATGCTTACACCCCAGGTGAAAAATCTACTGCCTTGAAATGTTCTTCACTTAACCCATAAATGCTCAGCGAACCCCAATAGGATCCAGCCAGCACCAAAGACAACCCAACACCCAACGCTGCAAACTTACTGAGCTGTAGAGATACCCCTCTGCATTCATGGCCACGTAGAGGCCTGCCTTCACACCCTGGATAGCCACCACACGAAGACCCACCGGAATTAGATTGAAGAGAGCTGGCAGAGAGAAAAGGGAGAGAGAAGGGGTTAGCATGAAGAAAAAGAGAGTCATCCAGCTCACTAGTCCAAGACAAGAAGCATCCCACAGCAGGCTCCCTCTGCCCCTATTCTCCACGGATTGACCCAGCCTTCACCAACCTGATGAACATCTGGAGGGCACCAAGTTGGCCAGGGCCAGTTTACCCTATTTGAACCAGTCCACAATTTACTCCAAGTAGAGTCAGGAGCAAAAAAAAAAAGATGGACCAAACTCCCCTATGAGGAAAGGCTGCAGCGTTCGGGTTCTTGTTGCTTCTTTTCGTTTAGAGAAAAGTCAAGTAAGAGATATGATGAAGGAGTATAAACTGATGCATAGCATGGAGAATGCGGATAGCGCTTTCCCTGCTTCTCTCATGGACATCCAATGAAGCTGAACGTTGGAAGATTCAGGACAGACAAAAGGAAGGACTTCTTCACACAGCGGAGGGTTAAATTAGGGAATTCGCTCCCACAAGAGGCAGGGATGGCCACCAACCTGGATGACTTTAAAAGAGTGTTAGACAAATGCATGGAGGGCAAGGCTGTCAATGGCTACTAACCAAGATGGCTATGTTCTATGCTTCCGAATGCCAGCTGCCGGAAGCCGCAGGAGAGGAGTGTGGTCTTGCACTCAGGTCCTGTCCCATTGGGGCATCTGGATGACCACTGTGCGAACAGGATGCTGGACAAGAGGGGCCCCCTTTGGCCTGATCCTGCAGACTCTTCTTATGTTCTTTAATGTACATAAGTCAGACCACATGAAGTGATGCAGTCACAGAAGGACTTTGGGAGGCTCTCATTCGGATGAGTGAGGCCCTAGATGTTCGTGCCAAATGCAGCCACAAGGCTGACTTACCCCATTTGGGACCAAGTGATGTGCCACACATTACCATCCAAAGAGGGGACTGCCTGGGATACCATTAAGTCCAGAGTCTAAAATGACTACACCACTGACAATCTGAAGGTAGCCATTGTTAAGCCAACAGAAAACAGCAAAACCAGAGAAACAAATAGCCCACTGGGCTTGGGTCCATACCACCCCGGGGCAGTCACGACAACCTTCCCCGCCCTTCCTCCCAGAAGCAGACCAGGGCAGCATACAAAACATTAAAACAAAACTTCATTAAAAGCATCTTTTTAAAAAAGCTTTAAAAACATCTTCAAAAGCAATTCCAACACAGACGTGGAATGGGATACGGTCTCTGCTTAAAAGGCTTGTTGGAAGACGAAGGTCTTCAATAGGCGCCAAAAAGATAGCAGAGATGGCGCCTGCCTAATACTCAAAGGGAGGGAATTCGGCAGGGTAGGTGCTGCCACACTAAAGGTCCGTTTCCTATATTGTGCAGAACGAACCTCCTGATAAGATGGTATCTGCAGGAGCCCCTCACCTGCAGAGTGCAGTGATCGACTGGGTATATAAGGGATAAGACGGTCTTTCAGATATCCTGGTCCCGAGCTGTATAGGGCTTTGTACACCAAAACTAGAACCATGAACTTGGCCTTGGTAGCTAATGGGCAGCCAGTGCAATTCTTTCAACAGTGGGATAACCTGTTAGCGATACTCTGCCCCAGTGAGCAGTCGCGCCACCATATTTTGCACCAGGTGCAGCTTCTGTACTAACCCCAAGGGCAGCCCCACATAGAGCGCATTATAGTAGTCCAGTCTGGAGGTTACCAGTGCATGGACAACAGTGGTCAGGTTATCCCGGTCCAGAAACAGCCACAGCTGTCTTACCAGCCAAAGCTGGTGAAAGGCACTCCTAGTCACGGAGGTCACCTGGGCCTCTAGTGACAAAGATGGATCCAGGAGCACCCCCAGATTACGGACCTGTACAGCCTCTCCCGACTCAGATGTTACAGAGTAATAGAGCTGGGTGTCATCCTCATGTTGGTGACACCTCACTCCAATCTCCTGATGACCACTCCCAAGGGCTTCATATAGATGTTAAACAGCATGGGGGACAAGATGGTACCATGCAGAACCCCCCAGATCAACTGCCAGGGGGCCGTTGTGGTATTTGTGGCATCAGGTGTAGGTCAGGTAAAGACATGGCAGGGATTGGCTCAAAGGAACCCTCTCAGTGCCCACCAACTGATCACTACCAACAAGGCAGAGAAGGAGCCCCTTTGAAGTCCATTTGGGCCCATCAGCTGAGATGGAGCTGAATACTGTCACTACCAATCAGCTGATTGGCACCGTCAGAACACCTCCAGAAGGGTTGCTCACAGCACCCATCAGATGCTTGGCATTGAGAGGAGTTCCTTTGAAGGTGATTTGTCAGCTGACTGGCTCTGACACCACAACTTTAAAAGAGCTCACTCTCTGAAGTTGCCATTTTGACATCAGGTGATTGACAGGTGGGCAGCCAAGGGGTGTGGTAGATAAGTCCTGCCAGCTGGATCCAGTTCCCCACTCCTGTCTTAAAGTGACATGCAAACCGGGTTACTGGAATAAAACAGAGCAGCTAAACCTGTGCTCTGGACAGATGCTTCAAACCACGCCTGTTCCGATTACTTTGAATTAAGCACATCCGCGTTGCCTTGGCCTTATCGGTGGCTAGTTTTGTTGGACTTTATTGGTGTGTTGTTAAATGCAAATGTTTGTTCAATTTGGATGACAATCTCCTATTAAAATATATTTTAATATATTGGCAGTGAAACAACAACCCATCAACAGCTGAAGCACAGCACTTAGCCAACAGCTCTAAGACTGTTCCCATTTCCTCTGGTCAGCATCCCATGGCTGCTTTTCATTAAAAGAAAAAAAGGTAACATCTCTCTCCCATGTAACATCTGGCAGCGTACCTCTGAATAATAATTCCTGGGCATCACAAGTGAGAGGGTGTTGCTGTTGCCCTCAGGCCCGGCTAGGGGGCTTCTCACTGGGATATCTGGTTGGCTGCAGTGAGAATCGGATGCTGGACTGGATGGGCTAATCTGACTACAGGGCTAAACTTCTCTTCTTACATAATTTGGCTCTAAGCTGGTGGTGGTGTCCATTGGATTTCTTACCTGCCCTTCACCATAAGGTCCAGGGCGGGTTACAACAATATAAAAACACAACATTAAAATCAGTTAGAACAATTTACAATCGGAAAAACAGGGTCCTAAACGATATATCTTAGGTATCAAAGGCCAGGGTAAAGAGGTGCATCTTCAGCATACGATGAAAGCTGTAAAATGAAGGTACCAGACACACCTCTGAAAAGACAAGTGCAGGCTTCATCTGGAGAATGCAGTCTAGATAACAGAACAATTTCACATGTGGAGAAACATCACAAATTTAAATATGTGAATTATTTTAAACTTTTTTTTTAAAAAAAGAATTACCTGTTTGGGCCAAGGGGTGACCCCAATCTTGATCTCCTCTGTGAGAAGTGGCCAAACTTCATAGTGAGTTCTGCCAGTCTGGCAGAAAACTATTTCTAAATGTTTGGTTCTACATCAGTGCACCCAAACCTTGCAATTAACAAATCTATTTATAAGCACTTTTGACTGAAAAAAATGGATCACATCATTACTGATAATGAAGGTAAATGGCTGCCATCACTCACTCGCTGCAGTCCATTTATCTTGTGATGAGGGACTGTCTCAAAATTGCTGAGAACAGGAAGGATAATGTTCCTCAGTATCAACAAGGAGAATCTCACTGCAGAATCAACTTTTGAAGCTCCCAGATTACAGACACCTCCACCATCATCCCCAGTTTTCAAATCAGGGCCTGAAAACGTGACCCGTACCTAAGCCTGCATATATACAAAAAGCCAGGATTCAAGTAACACCCCTCCACTGCCAAAACAGAATAAGGTTCCCTCAAGCCAAAAACATGATCCTTCATTAAACTGGCTCTTTGCAATGCCTGTTTCCTGCGCTAACACCCACAGTCAGCACATAACCTCCAGTCCCCCAGTGGGCTGATTCAGATGCAGCAACAAACCATGATTTCTCAATAATATACCAGAGCCATTATAAGTCTCAGGCTCCTCTGTGTGCGAAGGGGAGGGTGTTTAGAGGTTACGTTCACTTAAAAATAGTGTGGTTTGTCAACTCTGTTTTCTAGCTAAATGGGGGTTGTACAAACCATCATTTCCCACATTCGACAAAATATTTGGTCCAGAAGCTTTCCTCCCCTTGCAAGTGCAAGGTTCATGCACATAAGGACAAACTGTGGTTTGCTGTTGTGTCTGAAGAGACACAAACAGAAAGAGCTATCAGGGAGGAAACAAGAACCCCCCACCTGTGACCCTGGATCATGTAAACGAAACTGAATAGAAACAGAAGCAATCAAGGAAACAGACAGGGACAGAAAGTGATGTTCTGAATAATTCACGCAAAGGCTGCCTGGTCGCATATTCCTTATTTGACCTTGTTGTCGGCTAATTGTTTTGCTTTATTGTGTTTTGAGCTGTAGGGTAAATCTATTTCCTGCAAGATGGCATCGTACCCTTGCCTGATGAGCAAATGATGCAATCTCTGCAGACGGCAAGTGGGAGGCCGGCAGACAAGTTCTGCAAAAGAGACCTGGGAGCCACAAGACAGAATGGAATAGTTGGATATATGCAGAGCAAGAGCCGGCTAACACAACCACTGTACTACTCCTTGAGGGTTGGGGTACTCATTTAGTCAATTTGCGAGCCACTGTTCCACATAAGCATTATTGGTGCACAACTGAAAGAAGATATCAATATAGTAAAGTACGATGATCAATGACATCTGTCAAACAATAATTAAAAACAGCTATAAAAGGGGCTGAGATGCCTGGGCACTTCACCTGGTACCAGAATGACATAAAAATGGCACCAGAGGAGGTCCTGTGGGGAGGGCATTCCATATATTTTATTAAGGAATAATAAGGAAGGAAGGGCGGGGTATAAATAAAATAATAAATAACAAATAAATAAATTTATATCCTGCCTTTTATCCCAAAAGGAGTTCAGGGCAGAAAAATGTGATAAAACACTAAAGACATCTTTAAAACAAAACATCTTAAAAACAGTTCCAATACAGGCAGCCTTCCTCAGCCTGGTGCCTTCCAGATGTTTTGGACTACAACTCCCATCAGCCCCAGCCAACTCGTTTCAGTAAGATCTTACCCTGCCTACATCACTGTAAAGGGCCGAGCTTTACACAACTTGACGTGCAAGGATCTGGCTTGGCTCTGCCAGTTCTTAGCTCACAGATTATTGGGGGAGGGATAAATGTCATGAGCCTCCCAAGAGCAGATGGATTACAATGTGCACCTGATGACTGTTAATTACCAAAAAACCCTTAAATGTTAACAGGTCTCCTTATTTAAATAACATTTTCATGTGTTTTGAGGGGGGGGGAGTAGCTGGGATTGCATCAGACATGCTGGGAGGCGCTGCTGTTGCTGCTTCCTCCCACCAGAGATGTTTGCCTGGCACAGTCAATCAGCACTGCCATATCCGCTACCGCGGAGCCCGCAGAAACACTTGCTCGGATATTCTGCGCACCAGCAAGGGACGTGGCTTTGCATTCCTTCCTTCCTTCGCTTCAATTAGCCTCAGCACAGTGTGGCTGCTCAGGCACATCGCAAGCTGCCTTACACCAA